>NW_008595614.1:0-61125 GCF_000691845.1 Merops nubicus
GTTGAAATCCCCCATGAGGACTAGGTCATGTAGCTGTGCAAGACATCAACTGAGGAAGAAAGCCAACTTTTGGAAGTTAATTAAATAAAATTTTGTAATAGAACAGGGATAGAGAACTCCAGAAAGTGTGGAAGAGAGTAAAAACTAAATATGAAAATGTTTCATTCTGGGGAAGTACACATCAGACTTCAATTTTGTTGTGGCTTGACAAAACTACAAATCTGGCTTTGAACCTTAAAGTACTGAACAAGAAGCACCAGCACCACTGCAAGCAGGTTTTTACCTGATAAAAACTTTTTCTGTTGGTCTTTTTAGTTTTAATATAAACCACTTTAACTCCATGGAAGGATATGTGGACCATGTGTCATGGACCCTCCTGAGTCTAGCATAAAACTAACTCTATGCTATGTTCTCTTTGACTAATTTGACAGAAGTGTGACCTTGTCCTCATGTCTATTTCAGACTAAAATGTATTGCTGGTTGATCTGTCAGGACAGAGAGAGAGAGAAAATGTATCTTCTGATTTGTCTGCTGAAGGGATGTCTATCTGTTACTAGTCCTGTCCATCTGCTTTGCTTCTGCAGAGTGGCTGGTTAGCTAGGTTTGTTGTATATAGCTGGTCCTTATATGATGATGGTAAAAAGTACAAATTAAACATATGCAGTATTAAAGTAAAACTGCATTGTCCCAGAAGGATAAGCATGTGATACCAAAAAATTGTTTTCACAAGTTGTGTTAAGGAATATTAAAGCAAGTGATGCATTAAAAAGCATCAGCTAAATTAATTTCTTTACCTTCTTTTTTTTTTTCCAGTTAGATATATCTTAATAGGAAAAAGAGTTTACCAGAGTAAAGTCATTATATGGTAGATTAGAAATTTGTTGGTTTCATTGTTGTTTTAAATCCTATAAACCTCATAACACTGATCGTTCTTTACCCTTTACAACAGTCAGCAACTATGAAGTGAAAACTCTGAAAGATAAAGCATAATGCGCTTACTCATGTTACATCTCTAAAACAAATGGAACTGCTACCTTTGCTCTCTGATGTAAATAAGGGCTTCCTAAGATGGCTAAAGTTAATTGTTGTTCTTCTGGTATACTAGATGATAGGATGATGATTAACTGACAAATGTTAATCTGTGTAAGATTTCTAGAAAGTTGTTGACTACTATTAGAATCTGAAAGTTGAATCTGACATGGTTTTCACCTATAGCTCTGGCATTGTGTCATTGTCACTAATACACACAGAAAATGAAAGAAAAAAGCAGCAAAAGAAAGTAAACTTGCCAAGACAGCACCTAGTGTAGACTCCTCAACACTGCTCTGAAGTGAGAGTAATGTCATTCCTCTGCATGTGAGTAGCCCAACAAAGAAAGGAGGTGTCCATTGTTGAACAAAAAGTCTGTGAAAAAACAATGAAAATTGAGCTGGGCCAAACCAAAGCTGAAGAGCAAAATTGGCAAAAGTTGACTTTTAAATATAGAGAGTAGGTTCTTAATCTGCTGTCTGGTGTTTGTACAGAATATAGGTAGTAAACAGGTCACAGCCGCTTTCAGGCTTTAGCAAAATATTTAAGTGTGATTTAAACCAATGAAATTGACTTTATGCAGTAGTGTTTTAGCAAATGGTTTTCTACTTGTTACAGATTCCTCATTGTGTCATTACCTTTCATTCAGCTGGTAAGAAACACTCATGCTATTATCACTCAAGAGCTGACAGAGGTCCATTAGTATGTATGAGAAGTAAATGCAGTGAAATCTAGAAACAAACAATTCTTTCTGCCTTTGCAAACTTCTTCATCCTACTTTTTTAATACTCAATGTTAGGAAAAAGATGCTTGTACATTCAGGCTGGTCACAGATTTGTCTACAGGGTGAACTTTCCAGCTGTTCTTGGCATACATTACTAACCTTTTCATTTACCTTTGATCATAAACCTGTCCAGTTTTCCTTAAGACATCTTTCTGGAATTGATAGCCACAGTTTCAATTTCTGACAAACAGCTGGAGGAAGAAGAAGCTGTTTTTGAAGAATCACAGAAGCTGTGATTGAGCCACAAGTGAAGATCTTCATAACAAGACTTTCCTATGCTATACAGACTGTTTAATATCTGAGTAGCAGACTTGCAAATTCATCTGTCAGCATTTCTCATGAGTATTTTTTTTTCAAACAGATAACACTAGTGGCACCTTAAAGTCTTTATCAGTTTTGGCTCAGTAAGCAGAAGGCCAAACTGTAACATCTTGTTTCACTGCTTATTTTTCTGTCAGGATCAAACTGGAACAGGAGGCATCCCTTAGGTTTGAAAACATAGTAGAACTTTTACTAAAAAGGCTTGATATTGCCATTGAGTTTGCTCAGACCTTAAGCAAAATATTTCCATTCAACAAGAACCATGTGTACACTGAAGCAGAAGATGAAGTTTCTGGCATCTGAGAATAACTGAAAACCTTCAGGTAGAAATCCAACTGTTATTAGCTTTTTAAGTACTGGTTGCTGCATTGATTTATATGTGATCTTTGCCACATATACAAAGCATGCCTTCTTCTGAAATACTGGTGCCAGAGAGCTTCAGTGTTTGCATCCCTTCAGTGATGACAGCACTCAGTTCTGAGGTCATGCCTGGGCAGCAATTGCCTACTGGGAATTGTTTCTGAGCGGGGAACATTTCACTTAAGGATAGTAGAAATGATTGACAATAGGGAGAAAAAAAAAGGCCTCCAAACGAGTCTAGCAGTAATAATGGACTTATTGTTTGCAAAAAAAAGCTGTTGAGAAACCAGATGGGAATTGGCTGGGGGTAAAACCTGTGTTTCCAAGCTGATAAGTTAATGAGGTGTTAAGGCAAGAAAATAAAATCAGGAAAGTTTGGGGTTGGTTTGTTTGTGATTATTTTTTTTGTGTGTGTGTAGTTTTTCTTTTTTTGCTTCCTTTTTCTTTTCCCTGGGTCCTGTGCATGGGACAAATGCAAATCTTCATGCTCAGATGCAAAAAAATTAGGGATGAATCAAAGCAGCAGCCTTGATAATTGGTAGTTTCTCCAAATGCTGCAAGCTGCAAATGTCCTTTGAAACAGGGTGGATGACAGATGCTATACAGTTCCATTTTTTTCTGTCAGTGTGGGTTTTACCAATATGTAGTCTGAATAGACTTCTTCTCAGTACCTTGCTGCCACTTTTAATGACAGGGCTACTTTTTAACAGCTTTGCCATGTATACTTCAGGCTGCACTCTCAGTTTGAAGACTATTTCCCTCCTCCTTGAACTGCTTCACCCCAAACTGACAGTTTAATAGATGTAGTTTGCCAAGTAGACTATGATAAAGAATTATGGCAATAGAAATTGATGGTGAATAAACAAGTGCTAAAAGATATGGAAGGCTTGGTTGGGATTTTGAGCAGAAAGATAATCACAGTGACTTGGGTGAAGAAGTACTTGAAATGTAAAGTTTGGTGGGTGGTGTTTGTGGGGGTGTGTGGTTTTGGTTTTGGTGGTGGTTTTTTTTTTGTTTTTTTTTTTTTTTTTTTTTTTTTTTTTCCCAGCTAGGCACAGAAAATGTATCAGGAGTCTTCCTAAAGGGCAGACCAAAAATCCGTATGAAGGCAAATACAAGGGGGGGGGGGTGGGGTGACCGGGGGGGGGGAGGGGTGACCTGAGAGGCACAGCCACACCTCTGTCTGTGTGAGGAATTGTACTGGTTTTGGCTGAGAGAGTTCTTCATGGAAACTCTGGTGCTATGTTTTGGATTTCTGACCAAAAGAGTGAGAAAACACCCTTCCCCTTCCCCCCCACCATTTTAGCTATTGCAGACCAGTCTTACACTGCCTCAAGGCCTTCTCTGTTTCTCATGCTGCTCTTCTGGTGAGTGGACCGGGTGCACAAGAAGCTGGGAGGGGACACAGTCAGGAGAAGTTGACCCAGCGAGATTCCAGATCACGTAACATCGTGCTCAGCAGTAAAAGCTGGGGAAAGAAGATAGGTAGGATGATCAGAGCTGTGATGTTTGTCTTCCCAAGTGACTACTACATGTGATGGAGCCCTGCTTTCCTGGAAATAGCTGAACACCTGGCTGCTGGTGGGAAGTAATAAATTAATTCCTTATTTTTCTTTGCTTGCATGCATGGCTTTTGCTTTATCTGTTAAAATTTGAGTCTCTACCTTGACCCATGGGTTTTCTCCCTTAGCCTTCCAATTCTCTCCCCCATGTCCCTAAGGGGAGTAAGCAAGTAGATGCATGGCGCTGAGCTGCCTACTGGGGTTAAATCACAACAGGAATGAACAGAAATGAAAGCTGCCCACATCTGCATAGGTGTTTCATATGGCAAAACACCAAACAGAACTGGATTATCTGTTCTGAAAAAAGATGCCAGCAATGGTGCTCTTTCTGCTCAGTATTCCCATTTTAAAGATATTTTTTCTAGGAAATAAGACCAAGGCTTAAGTTCATTTGAACATGCGTCTTTAGATTGTTCAACACCTCACAGACTTTAAGACATTTTGGAAGGTTAAAGTCATCTTCTCTCTTCTCCCCCTTCAATGTGAGCAGAAGGGAAAACCAGAGAGCTGTATCAGCCTGATAAAAGGGCATCCCACCTTCACTTGGGTGAGGGTGAATCTTCTGCACCAGTGCCTGCTCTAAGAGTAGAGAGTGGGCTCCTTCCTCCAGCCCTCCCCCATCTTGTCCAATCATTTGCTTTCTGGTAAGACACTTGCATGACTTGCAGACCCTCTGGCCTTTCCTGGGAGACCTAAGCAGAATGGGTGATGTTCTCTGCTTCAGCCTAATCCTCAAGAACCACTGCAGAATTTCTGAGCACAGCTAGGTATGTAATTTTTAGATGTCAAAGACATAGAAATGCCTGGAAACTGCCAACAGAATATGCTTTGTCTTCCCTAAAAAGTTACTGTAGGAAAGTAGGTTGACTTATCTCCGGTCAGCATGTAACTGCAGATAATGTGAGAGGGGGAAGGCTCTAAATTATTTATAATTTAAAAAATAACCCTCCTAATAATCCTTTGGGTTTATCTGAAGGCTAAATGAGAAATAATATTAATCATTGGCTTGTAAACTATTGCTTAATAAATAGATAAGTGAAATAAAAATCAGTTTCAAATCCTTAGGAATAAACTCAGACTTGGGAATTCAGAATATGCCATGAAAATAGTTTTCATTTTTCAAACAGCTGTAATCCAAAGCAATTAAAATCTTTAATAACAACTAGTTTAAAAAGAAAGTAGTTAATTTTAGTCAGTGTCTTTTGTTGACCTGAAAGCCAGTTATGTCCTGATTTTCAGAAGTACTAGCAGCTGTATGTATTCATATATTCTGAATACTGGGCTGTGTTTGTCATATCTAATATTTATATCCAAGCTGAAAAGTGTTAATCTTCATGATTGTGTCTCTTTTTTTGCTTTCTCCTCTGAAAAACTGAATAATAGCCATTTTAAAAATATTTTGAGATCCTTTGCTAAAAGGCACTATATGAATGCAAATTATAACACTTTTAACATGCTGGCTTTCGCCTTATTCTTCTCTGTGTGGGAGTTATCAAATCTGATTTTACTTTAGAAAGTCATAATTTTATTAATACAATAAAAATGAACTAAATGGAAGGGATATTCAAGATCTGATGCACTTCTATGACAGCAAGTAAATTTTCACAATGAGGAAATCCATTCTAAATTACCACATTAAATCTCTGTGCATTTTTTTCTCTTTTATGCTGAGGATCTGTAAACTGCTACTGTTGGAGGTTCACAAAATATGAATCTTGGTGTCAGTGACTGTATCTTTACAGAGTATTTATTCTGGGTATGAGGTAAAGTCTGGTAACTGCCCCTGAGCTGACTTTTCACTGACTTTAAATACAAAACCTGACCATTATTTATGGATGTGTCATTTTTCCCTCCCTAGTCACCTTCCAGAATGGACAAGGGGAAAAGGTGGGAGGGAGCTCAGATCCTCATGCTGTATGAAAGATGAGTTTAGAGAACTGTTGTTGACCTACCTCTAAAACTGGTACCATGTGAGCAATTGTGTTGATCTGTTTCAGTTCAAAGAAAGGAGGTCATCTACAATTCAATTTGTTTATTTTCAGGTGAGAATACAAAGACTCTTCAAACTTACAGCACCCATGATAGTTTACCATAGAGACATATATCCTGTGTCTTAACTTGGATAAAATGGTGGGTTCAGAACATGGCTGGGCCAAAGCCCAGGCTCAGGCACGAGATTGCAGATGCAGAGTAAATAGATACCTTGACTATATCTGACTATATGGTTTTGAGACACCTTCATTCAAGCAGATTAATTTTTTATAGATAAGCACAACAAAGAATGTTGTAAGCATTGTCATTCTGTAATGTTTCCTCTCTGCTATTTGCTTCTATAATATTCCTTTCTGTTCCATTTTCTTTATTCATCCTTACTTCTACTAGAATATCTTGGGTAGATTTACTGCGAGGGGGTTGGACTAGACGACCTTTAAAGGTCTCTTCCAACCCAGAGCATTCTAAAACTCTGATTACTGTGTCTCCAGAATCTATTTATTTACTTACTTTTCTGTTCTTGCTTTCCTTTATCTTTCCTCTTGGCTTCTGACACCATGTCTATTACCAGGGTAGGGGGCATGAGAAGGCAAATCCCACTTACACCACAGGAGCTTGCACCTCGCTTTCCTCGTAGCAGTGGTCAGAGAAAGGATACTGGATTAAACATAACCACGTAGTGTGACCATTGTACTCAGCATAGTCACACCGTGCTTAGATCTGGCCCCAAGTGACTTGACCCAAGTTAGGCAGTAGGTTTGTGGCAGGATGTAGGATTTGCCTAAGATGAGTGCTAGCACTTGAGAAAGATAAGCAGCTCAAGAGACCCATAATGGGATATAAACACTGATGTGCTGCCAATCTTTTCACAATGGACACCAACAAAAAATTTTTCCCACTGGCTTATGACAGAACTCGTATCAGGCACGTACACTTGCATAGGAGTACCAAGGGACTGCTAAATGTATTCATTTGATTCCACAAGCAAACAAAAACGCTCTTTAACAACTAAAGAAAGAGGCAACACCTCTTGAAAACTTCTAGTAAGTGTGCTTCTCTTTTGCAATGTATTTTATTTGTATCACTTGGTTGAGAAAGAGGTTGAAGATATTTTGGCATGTAGCTAATGATAAAATCTACTGTATTTCAGAGCCAAGAAGATGATCTATATGAGCTCCATGAATAAAAATCAGTCTGCAAAGTCTGATTCAGCAATAAATAGAATGGCAGTGAAATACAAATAAAAAGTAGAAAAAGTAACCATGGCTGTCCTTTCAATTTTGACATTCCTATCCAAAGGGCATTCAAGTGTACAGGGACCTTCATATCTATGTAATAACTGAATTTTAGAAGCACTGACAAAGTAATGGTGGGATCAAGTGGGTCGTTGAATCCAGTTTCTGCAGCGGTAGAAGGACATATAGTGAATGTTTTAGAAGGATCCACTAGAAAGTTTATCCTTTTTCCCCTCTGTGTCACACACTTCAAAGTTTCTTTTGCCTCCTAACATTCTTAGAATAAACCAAAGGCTCTAGGTAAAATTCTGCAAACACAGAAAGACCAGTATTTAGGAGAGAACAGAACTGTTCCTCTCATCACTTTTTGGAGTACTTTATATGAACAGTGCAATGGATTTAGTATTTTGGCAGTGTTTTTAAAATTGTTATTCATGTGCTCTTGTTAATTTCTTTCTGCGCACTGCCACTCCACTATTTTGCCATGCACTGCAAGAACAAAACAAAAATACCCCGATGTATTTAAATTCAAAGTGTAAGCTGAGATACAAAACTTGGATCTCCACAATGAGGGCTGAAGTGTTAGTGATCAGTATAATAAGCAGTGCACACAATATCCCAGCTGCTTAGTTAACCAAGTTCATTGCAGAAATCAAGAAACACATTTAAAGGAAAAGTTTGAGAAGAGAACAGTTCTTTTAATACTTTTTTTTTTTTTTTTTTTTTTCTAGAGAACCTACTCACTGCCAAGCATCCTGTCCTTTTAAAGGGAAATAAATAGGTCTGTGACAGAACCTATCCTATCTTGACAGTCACTTACAGCGGGTGTTTAAGGGCCAGGAATGATAGACAATAGCATATTGGGGACACTTTGCTGTTGCTTGTCCAGATGGTATTTGTCTTAATCATCCATCAAAATCTCCAGTGATGCCAATCTAAGGCCTTTCAACAACAACTTTCTGTTTCAAAGATATAGCCCTATTCTTAGGCTTTTGTCCATGTTCTTATGGTTAACGGCTCCTGAATGGTACTGGCAGGGAATTTTTTTCTTGTGAAACTCCAGAGATATTTTAACCATTCTAAATTTTTGGGAAGCTGATTGCTCCTCTCAACCCTAACACCACATTAAAAAATATACTGCTCAAAAAGTATTTGGAAGAGAGTGTAAAAATGTACTTAACTAGGCAAGAATGTAGCTGGCTCAATTTTTACATTACCCTATATCTCATAGTTCAGGCATTTTGTTTGCCTTACAAGGTATTACAGGCAACATTGTAAATGCAGATCAGAGCTGCAGTAGCAGAACACAGCAGAGCTAAACAGCTGATTTAATGAGGTAGGAATTTAACACATCACTTTGTTCATAGAATTTGAGTGTTGAAGGACAGATGGTGTCAGTAGTATTTCCTTCTGACTTTACATCCAGAATTAAAACAGATTTTTGTGTTACTTTAAAGTTTTCAGCCCAAACCTCACCCACTGCTTCCAGCTAACACTTTCCTGGACTAATTTTTCCTCTTCCATTTCTACATGCAGAGTAATTAATTAATGAGCCACGAAAGTATCTGGTGCTCAGTTCACCAAAGTTTAATATACTCAAGGGACTGTTGTGTTAGGGGTTTGGACAACACAACCTGTGACATGAACTAGGTGTTCACTCCTGCCTGGTGAACCATTTGTGGGTTGACACATCTCAGAGCCTTCTTTCCGTGCAGGGATTCTTATATAAGATGCCTCTAAAAGCAGAAAAAATATTCCAAGAAATAGCTTTTGTTGTAGAGAGCTGCAAAACAAACCCAGCAACTCCAAAGAACTAGCTCTTAACCATTTTGACTGTGGAATAAAAATCAGTCACTGCAAGCAGGTCAAAGTTCCTCACAGTCTGCTGAAGACAAAAGACTTGCATTTGCTAGATTTGATTTCAGCCAGAAACGGGATGACTCACTATTCACCGTAAGTCTAACAACTTTACTGCTGTGATGCAAGAAGTCAGAGTGGATTTCTCCTTATCATATATTGACTACCTCTGACAAATCACTGCTGTGGTCAATTCTTTGTAGACAGTTGTTTTCAAAATAGCATTTCAATCTGAGAAAGAGTGCAAAGTCATCAAGCTAGCAGGAAAAATTGCATGATCAGCTCTACTCACACTGTGGTCCTAGTTACTTTGTATCAGTAAATGTTTTCCCTCTTAACAATGATAACTTATCTGGCTTTGTTGTGGGAGACAGATGTGAAAGTCTGTTTCTGGTAAATATTCTGGGTTGTAAATAATTCCAGAAAAATAGTTCCCAATATCTGAGATCTATTCTGGTAACTGAACCTCTTTCTATCCCAGAAAGCAAAATGAAGTCTCTGGAAATTCCCACAAGACAGTTTGTCTTGCAAAATAATCTCCATCTTCTTCCTTAGAGGCCTCACTTGAAAAGCTGCAATTATCTCCCTACCTGTGCTCTTACACTATCCTTTCTTATTTCTTCACACACAATCTTTTTATGCTTCAAAGCAGTTACCTTGCTTGTTCTTTTGCTATGTCCCAGTAGGAAGGACATTGTCATCAATAGGAAGTACATATGCCAGACCTTTCCACTCCATTCCAGAGTATGTAAGGAGGACAAAAGGTGGCTAACAATCTGAGGAATAAATAGATCAATACATTAATTCATGGTATATGACAAAGCAAAGAAAGGAGTGAGCCAAGCCAGAAGCCAGCTCACAGGAGAAGGAATAAGGCTGGTGATTAGTCCAATTCCAATCATATAGTAACTACCAAAAAGCAACATCATTACATACATAATCCTCTTTGCATCCTGGTTGTGATGTTGTCGCACCATTACCAACAACTCTACTTGCTATAAACACTTAGGAAGTCCTTCCAGTAACTGAAAGCCCTACATAGTGTGTCAACCACATAAACAAGCTCACTTCCTCAACAAAAGCAGAGCCAGCCTTTATACTATTAACATTAGAAGCAGGATACCTGATGTGAATTTTATAGGCAGAGCATCTGGTGGTGATTTTCTAATTGGTTTTCACCCAAGGCTGGCCAGGCCTTGAGAGAAAACAAAGAAGAAGGTCTTTCCTGCCTGGATGTAGACATCGCCCATATGTCAACTCTGATTCAAGGCTTGGGTTTTATACCCCAGCACTTCACTTATTGCTTCAGCAGTTGGACATTCACTGCCTGCTGTCACAGAATAAACAGTCTAATCTGGTCCTCAACCCAAAAGTTCAAGGGCGGGAAAACACTGCTTACATAATGGCCTTGGGTAAGAGATACACCAGGATGGAAGGGGGAGCTGGCCAGATGTTTCTAGGGAGGTGTTGTGGTTTTTCTTTTTTTTTTTTTTTTTTTCTTTCAGTCTTAAAGTTGTTTCCTTGTGTCCATGTTCCAGATAGGATAAGTAGAAAATATAATTGTGTCCTGCAGAGATGTGAGTGTGTTGCAAAAGGCTGGAGTGAAATTGCTTGCCATTGACAGGAATTGAATAAAATATTGGGGTTTGGGGATATGATCATCTCCTGCAAGGCCAGAAAAACAACAGTCTGCCAGCACACCTCCTGAAAGCAGTACAAATGGGTAAGTGTGAAGAGGCTGGGGAGGATGATAAAACTTTAAAATTGTCTTAGGGCAAATCAGAAGAGCTGGGACATACTGAAGTAGTTGCTTTTAGTCTTATAATCTTTAAATATTGAACTATATTCAGAGATACAAATATTAGAATCCTTAACAATTATCTCAGCACTACCAATTCCTGATAACTGTGATTTATGAGCTTATCATACAGTCATAGAATAGCCCACTTTGGAAGGGAAGATTATCAATGTAAGCTTTCATGGGAAAGGCAGCCTAGGTGAGATTATCTAGCACTCTGCCCGATCATGTCCTAAAACCCTTCAACAATGGGGACTCTACCGCATCCCAGGGGAGATTATTTCAGTGAATAGTTGTTCTTACTGTAAAAAATGTATTTTTTATGCCAAAGTGAAACCACTCCTAATTCACTCCCTTGTCTTCTCTGTATGGTTCCTTTTGAAGAGAGAACCTCTGTACTCTTGAAGCTGCCCTTTGAGTGCTGGAATACTGTGATGAAGTCCCCTCTTAGTCTTCCCTTCTCCAGAGACAAAATACCTTCCTCCTTTAGTCTTTCCTCACAGGGCAGGTTTTCTAGCCCTTTGACCTTCTTGGTTACCCTCATTTAGATGGTCTCCAGCCTGTACATGCCTTGGATTGTGGGAACCAGAAATGGGCACAAAGCTCCAGTTGTGGCCTAACGGGCACTGAGTAGGGTGGAATGTTCACACCTCTACCTCTGCCTGTGATGTCCCTGTGGATGCAGCCCAAGGTCTGATTTGTCTTTATTGCTTCAGCAGCACATTGCTGGCACATGTTTAGCTTGTTGTCCACTAAGACCTCCAAGCCCCTTTCAGCAAGACTGTTCCCTAGCCACATAGATCCTAGCCTGTAATGGGCTCTTTGGTTATTCCAACCCAGGTGCAGGACTTTGCATTTTCTTAAACTTCATAATGTTGTTAGTAGCCACTCTTAGAGCCTGTCCAATTCCCTCTGTAAGATAGTTGTCCCTTCTGACATGTTCACCTCACCACCCAGTTTGTGGTCATCAGCAGAATACTGCTGAGCTCTTTGTACTCAGGAGAGATGAATTAACAATAGATTCAAAAAACGTTTGTTTAAGCTCTGAGAATTATTTATTTGATGTTATTCTTATGCTCAGATAACTGTTAATACTTTAGCATGCAAGTATTTGAATGACAGTATTACTGTAGTCAGATAGGTCAAATGGCTGTATTTGAGGATTTTGAAGATGTAATGCAGTGCTTGGATTGATTGCTTTCTTCTTATACGATGCCTGAAAAACCATTTCACATTTTAGTGTCCTAGCTCTCCATCTGTAAAAAATGAGTGATATTGTTCAGCTTTCACCTATCTTTTCTAACTAGCTTAATTACAAATCCTATTGGGCTGCATCTTTCATTACAAACATTGCCAGAAATTAGGACCCTGAGCAGTGTTGGTATTTCTAAAATTTATCACAGCATGACTAGTAGTTCTGAGAGTGTCTTTCAGCAAATGGATGTATCCAAACAGCACTATTCATACTCGGATCATTCTCTTATTTTCAGCCTTTTCTTGCTAAGCTTGGCTCCCACCATTCTTCTACTCACAAAGTAAATAATAATAAATAAGTTGGGATGAAATAAAAAAAATTGCTGAAGAGTTTGGAAACCACATTTCAAACACAGTTCCCTCCTTGGAAACTGTATGCTGTAAAAAAGAAATTAACAAAGTAAGACTTGGCCTGAATAGTTTGAATTCTGGCTTTGCTGAAGTCAAGGGCAGAATCCCATTGATTTCAATGGAGTAAGGACTTGATAATTTATAAAAGACTTTGTGAAGTGGAAAAAGAGCCAAGATTAGTATTTTCAAAGGTACCTAAGGAGATTAGGTACTTCTGAGATGCCTTGAAAACCCCAGCCTAAATCAGTTTCATTGTTCCAGCAAATGACTCAACCAACCATGTTTAATACTGGCTTTCTGTCTCTAGTAAACCACATGGATCTGAACTGGTATCCTAAAGAGGAAAGACCCAGCCTCCATTTAGCCATCATTTGAATCATCTAGACTTACATTATAGAGCATAACTGTTTCTGTAATCTTTTTTTAATATCTGGAAATTCGTTATCCTGAAATTATGTATTTTAATTTATTTTCAAAACATTAAATATTAAAAATGCTAGCACATGATCTCTAGTTGTGATTAATATAAGAAATTATAAACCAGGCATATAATTAAATATCCTTTCCAAAAATAGGGTATTGAGGGAAGCAGTCATTAACTTAGATTATATTACCAAAAGGGAAAACATTAGTACAGCAGCACAACAAGGTTCCTTCCTATGCCTGTGGATACCTATTTATAGTGCAATGACATAAGCTGGAATGGCCACATGACATCTCTTCCAGTATCTCAAATTGTGGATATCTATATATGGAGAAAGAACACAGCAGGCAATATTTACATTCCCTGTTCTTATTCAACTGGAAAAGTGTGGAAAAAAACATAACACAGCACCTCAGAGAGCAAGACTGAAGTTTTTATTTACTGCTTTGTTTAAAGGAGTGTATTTGTAACTGATTCACTTGTTATAAAGCATTTTTTATTTCAGAAGAGGAATAGCGAAATCTCATCAGAAGTTAGAGAGAAAATACAGACTGTGCCAGCATGATCTAGCACAAAACAATCAACTAATTCAGGAATCTGAATTTAATGTTGTCTAATTTAAATTCATAGCTTTCAAAGAGGGTAGCAGTTGTTTTAATGCCCTTTGGTTTAATAAGAACTGTAGCGTTAAATTCCCTCATTATTCTGACAAACTGGGAAAATAACTAATCATAGGGTGGAGAAGAGGGACAGGTATTAGATCTTATCTCATTAAATTCCATCTCCTTTTACACATTCTGTGCAATATAGAGATGATGCTGAGAAGGGAAAAAAGAGACTGGACTGGTCTAAATTTGGGTAGAATGAAGAAGACTGAACTCTTTGGGAACAAGCATGAAAGCTGTCTCAGTTCCAGCTTACCTATGTCTGTGAGGTGGAGGGGCAGGAAGGCAGACAAATACAGTGAGGAAAAAGGAAACTGTCAGATCTGACTAGTAAGGAAGAAAGTATCCTATGTATTTT
Organism: Merops nubicus; assembly: GCF_000691845.1. Taxonomy (NCBI): domain Eukaryota; kingdom Metazoa; phylum Chordata; class Aves; order Coraciiformes; family Meropidae; genus Merops; species Merops nubicus. Next base: position 13,991 of record NW_008595614.1, read on the forward strand.
GGGGAAAAATATACATGTATGCTCCATATAAAATGAAAAAAAAAAAAACAAAAACCCAAATGCTTCAGACTATCTTCCATAAAAGGGCTGAGCAAAATTAATGTAGTAAAAGTGAGAGGCAAGCTGTATGATTCATTTTCAATCTGAGTTACTCTGAATTTCCTGGGATCACACTGTTCTGCATGTTAGTGGAAGTGGGCTCTGGGAAGCTTTCTTCTGAACAGAGATGCTGTTTACAATTTCCCTGTTGAGGAAAGTATTTTAAAGCTGGCCAGCTGAAAGTTTGGTCTTTTTTGTTAATGTTGTTGGCTTAATTTACTACTTTTGTTGATGAATTAGCATGTGAGTAGAGCTATGGCATAGTAAGCTTACACTTGTGTGTAAGTTTACACTTCTGTAAGTGTAAGCTGTGCTTCCACTGACGCTGGAGATGTCTTTCTCCTATATTGGTAACTAGGCAATACAGACGTTTCCTTTTTAATTATAAAGGCTAAAACATATGTTTGATTATTTCTGCTAGCAGCTTATTTTCAGGCATGACATGCAGGTCTTCCAGCCTTTGTAGACCTGAAAAGTAGATCCACTATTTTCCCAGATAGACAAAGACTACTGATTTTTAAATGTGCAATATTGACTGGTTTCCATATATTCAGAAAAAACAGATTACTTTCCAGAGTTACAAGATGTTGTGTTACTACTAACATTGATGATCTACAACAATGCCAAGACTGCAAATTTACTTTACACAGTTTAAAGTCCACCAGCCTCCATATTTACTTATTTTTTTTTAATGAAAGTCCTTTTGCCAATCAATTCTAGGTAATGATAGTTCTACTTGAGAGCCTATTAGCTTCCTTACTTAAGGCAAGGAATTAAATTTGGAAAATTAGAGAAAGCTGAATATAAAAAGTCCACTGTAGAAAAGATTTATTCTAATGATAGAACTGAGTATTTTTAGGAAGGATTCTCATCCTGACCCAGTCTTCAGTGGTTTTCATGTTCAAACATGTTCTCATAGAAATAAACCTGAGCCACAGTAATAGATTTCAGTTTTTGCCTCAACTGTGTGCTACCTGTAAAGCTTGTGTAGGACTTCCTGGCAGACTTATTTTGGTTTTCTTTATTTTTTTTTTAATTTGGCTTTTAAAGTTATTATGATTATTTTATTTTAACATGGCTTAGTGTCCTTTCATTTTCAATATTGCTGCAGGAATTCTGTAGTTAAGTGAAACTTTGAATTGTGGAATTTTTTATTTTTTTTTAATCAACTTATGTAAACAAATCTTAACTGAAACTCTTAATCAGAGAAAGACAACTTAAGTCTTGAATGAATGATAGATTTTATAAAATGAGATAATTAGTTCAAGGCCACTGTCCTAGGGTACATGAGCCTCAAAACTTGAAGACCATTATATTAATAATTATTTGAAACTTTCTATTGCTCAACCAAAACAAAAAAGGCTTATCTTGGGAGTGAACCTTTTAAAATAGTAAGCAACTGCAGACAGTGTTTGGAACATGTTAAACATGGCATTTTCATCTTCATAATGTCCACTTGTTCCAGGAAATTTGTGAGTGTGAGATGCCAAGAAGACATTTTTTTGTTTGTTTGTATGTTTTGTTTTGTTTGTTTTTCTTAGTTACATATTGGCAAAAAAAATAATAATTTTACAGGAACTGTATTATTAATCCTGTTTAGCAACCATTGAACTGCTTCTAAGAAGTTGTGGTCAAAAATACACCCCCCTCAGGAAAAAGAGTAAAAATGCACAGCTCTGTATTTCTTCCCAAACACATACCATCTACAAACGTATCCTTGTCTGTTGGGTATGAAGCATGAGTTCTGGAAGATTTAACCATGCCAACAGCACTCTTAGATACCAGTGATGTGAAGGAAATGCACCAGCCTGGTATGAATTCCTCACCTTCAGAGCTGAAATTACGTAATGTAAAATGTGCTTATATGTTCAGAGTATTCTTACACAAGTTTTAAAACATTTCAGACACGTTAAATCTTTGAAAATTTTATATCAAGAAATTAATTATTAAGTCTGCTCTATGTCATGTTCCCAAAGATACAATGTGGGTAAGAATAAGCTATTTTTGTGTTTCTGGAAGAAAGTTAGAAGCAATTGACTTAAAATATTTTCATTATCCTGTCTGATGATATTCTGCTTGGATTCACCAGGAGTTCATTATCAGTCTGGTAATCTGGACTGTCTGAGGATCTGGATGACATACATACATGAGGCTGCAAAAGTTGTATTTCCTTCTCTGCAGCTGAGAAAAATGGGACAGGCTCCTCATCTTTTGTGCCTGCAGCTAGGCCTGATTTTGAGGGATTCTGGCGCCTGAATATACTTTAGGCATTGCTAGTTTATGTCCTCAGTCATCAGGTCACTGGTACCTGTGTACTCTTACTGCTGTTGTGTAATGAATATTAATTGAAATCCTGCAGGTTTCTTTGGTACTCTTTACTCAGCTTTAGCAAGGCTAACTGAAATATAGCAGCTGGGTTCTTTCCTCCGTACATTATTGAGATCTTACATTTCTTTTTGTTCTTATGACAACTAAATTTGAGACTTAGATATTTCTCAAACACTTCCCCCCTTCAAAAAAAAAAAAAAAAAGTAAAATCCCATACATAGGCTCATCTCAGATTCTAATGATCTAGTTAGTTTTATCTGGATCTAAGCAACAGACTGTAAAGCTGAAGAGTGGGAAGACATCACCTGCATTTACTTTTCTGTAGCGGATACTGCATTTGAACTAGTGACCTAAGATTCTCTTTACAGTCACCACGGGAAAGTAAGAATCTAGTCTCTTTTCTCTTTTAGTCTGATTTAATTTGGGATGAGCTGTGCTCCTCTTCTCATATTTGAATGGTGTCTATATATATGCCTCCTTTCATCCATAGTCTGATAATTTCTTTATACAGGTGCAATACCTTTAGCTGTACCTTATCAGCTTGACACTTACTTACTTACCAAGGCAGGTCTGTGACTAGTTATTTCCATTTTACCTTTGGTACTTTAGGATGGAAAAAACGCCAGTATTTTCTCTTTGTGAACACACATGAAGTGGACAAGTAAGCCTTCAGCAAAATTTTCTTATTTTCGGTAATATGTGGTCCTGACACACGGAATGTATTTTAAGTGCAGGAAGTAATACAAGGTTGAAGGTGAGAAAATTCGTAGTTTTTAGAGAAGATAAGACGGAACAGCAAACAGTTTCTCCTATGTAACCTAGTTTCTAATTTTCTCTGGAGAACAGTGGGTACCAGAATAAAGATGTGAATTAGGCTATGGAAATTATGCTTAACTCTATTTTGATCAGTTCCAAAGAAAGATCTGCTGCTCATTTTTGTTTCTAAAGTCATTGTACTGCAGAACCCCAGAGCCTTTTTGTTCCAGGAGGAATAAAAAGACAACATCAGGAATGGTGCTGTATATCTCTAATTGCTACCTTGGTTTGTGTGTGGTGAAGGACAACTTCTCATAGTGATGCCTAGTGCATCCCAAAGTACTGAAGGCCTTGAGAATTTGTAACATGACTCCTACAATATTTGACACAGCTCCTGGGAGGTGGTGAATGATATTTTCATACAAAGCATATTTTTTTTTAAAAAAAATTGTCCTTACTGGTGATTCTGCCTCCTCAAACTTCTGCAGCTCCTGAGAAGTGATGCAGAGCCAAGGGAAATCATGTCTACCCTATCCTGTGAGCCTGGCAGATGGTGGCTTGGGAATGCAGTATGGACTTCTCAACAAAGTCACAACAGCTTGAATTGCAAAGGAATTAATTTAAATTCTTCCTATTCATAGAGTAAAATTTGCTTTAAGCTGTTTTTAAAAAAAAAAAAAAAAAGTCATGTAGTTGATGTGTACGTTTCTATCTTTCCCTTCCTGCAAGAATAAGTGGGGGGAATGCCCCTACAAGGTGGACACTTAACTGGCCCCTACTTTCAGCTAAGCTAGTTTCTTCTCTAGTCACAATCCCTCCACTTTCTTCAGCTTAGGTACAATCAAATTATTTTGCTTTTGGTGACATTTAGCCTTTCGATTTAAAAACTCCACCCGTTAGCAGAAATGTCTGTAGCATCACCTGGATGGCTTGTTTTCCCTCTTCTGTTCTTGGCATCTGAAAGAAATGTACTGTTTTTCGTCTGCCACGCTGGAGCCAGTCCATCTCTGTCTCAGGCAGAATGGGAATCAGTGAATGAAAGAACTGGACTCTGTGTACCCTGCCAGCCTCCTGTGCTCCCCTAGCCTACTTTCTGGAGGGGCCAGAGTGGGAGAAAGAGAAAACTTTGATGGTGTTCAAGCACTGTTCAGCAATAGGCAAAACACTGTTGTGTTATCAAAACCTTTTTAGTCACAAATCCACCATAAAAACTGTTATGAAGATTAACTGCATCCCAGTTAGACCCAGTAAACTTCCTCGCAGATGGACATAAAATCCAGTGAAAGTTCTCCTTTTTAGCCATCTGTCAGTCATTTTTATTGAACATATTTGATCACTGAGATTTCTTCTCCTTTTCTGTGAGAATAACTTTTGTTTGCTCATTTGCTATACAAAGTTGACACTGCTGCTACTGAAAGGTGTAGTCTCTATTTGAGGGCTTAGTTTATCTGGAACTATGATCACTGGGGAAATGGATTATTTTCTAACAGACTTTGATGGAGTTATGTTTTGGACTATTTTAAGGGACTAAATCAGCACAGGATTTAGCATTCTCTGCAAATATATCCATACATGTTAGAAAGTAGTAGCCCAACACATTTGTAGTAAGAAAGTTAATATTGTATGTATTCACAGATACGTGCTCTCAGCAGCTGAATATGATTGCTGAGTATCAAGGTGAGATTACCTGCTGACAGAATTCTGGTCTAAGTACAAAGAGCTTATGAAGAGACCACAGAAGAATTCTGAAAGCTGAGGAAATTTTGTCCTATCTTTGTTTGCTGGTTAAAATACACCTAGCCCTGGCTCCTTTTTTCATAAACCACCCCTGCTACATTATGCTGTAGCACTCAGTTAAGAAAATGTTTCAAGTTCTATTTAAATATCTTTGCTAAATCAAAGCTACTGTCTATAAGTACTTACTGTTATAAGCTGCTATACAGTCACAGTTGCTTGCACAGTAACTTATTGTTGCCCAATTACTATTACATTGTAATCCTGATCCATTCAACTCTTAAGTTATCAGTAGCTATACTGGTTATTGGCTAGAGAGCAGCTATGGATTGGCATACTCTTTGAATTCATAAAATTAATCAAGAGGAGGTGAAGTTCACTATGCTTCTGATAATCTGTTGTCTGTAGAAACAGGCTGTGAAGCTGGCTTCTTTTCCTGCCCATAAACTGGGGCATAACATAGCAGTACAGAGGAAAAATGTGAATGAGTGATGGACAGGTGTCCTGGTTTGAGCTAGAACAGAATCAGTTCTCTGTTCACTTACGTTACTTTTCAGCTATGTCTCTTCTAAGTAATTGCACTGTCTGAAGTTAATGACATATTGCTCCTATAGAAACCAAGGTCACTGCTAAATCTTGTGTGTTATGTTGGAGTGACATAAGTGAAAGAGTTGTAAATAAGTAAGAAGATGGAGGAGCAGGTGATTGACCAAACATGACCAGCAAAGTATTCCATTTGATGTGCATCATAGTCAGTATAAAGCTGAGGGATTGCAAGGGTCAAACTCTCTTCTTCTATGGCCAGTCTCAGAGGAGGACTCTGTCCATTCTTCTGCCTTCAATCCCAGTCCATGAGTTCCTGAATCCAATTTCCACCTGCCACTGAGTTCAGCCTTGACTCTGGAGGTTATTTGTTTTGTATTTATTTATTTATTATGTATTTAGTATTATTAATATTATTACATTTTTTTTTTTAATAGTTGCTGTTTCATTAAAGCTGTTCTAGTTTTCTTCTAACCTCTAAGGCTCTCTCCCTTATCCCCTTTCCATTCCCCTTCTGAGAAGGAAGAGAGGTTAACACAGAGCACTGTCATTTGTTTGGTGGCAAGCCCAGTCTTAACCGGTGACCACAGGGGAAAGTTTGCCTGTACTATGCTGATGTTCAGAAATGCAAGTGCATAACTCTGGTCTGTCATTCTGTATTTGATGATTTTAGTGCTTTTTCCAAACCTTGCTTGTTAGTTATCAGTGGAGCTCTATAGAAGGTTTAGTTCTTGGAAAAGACAGGCAAAAATCTCTCAGGTTCTGCTTAAATAGCTCTAGGGACATTGTTATTAAGAGGGCTGCTTAAATTACAGACCGTAAGAGAGACTACTTAATTAGGCCAGTATAGCAAACTCTCTGATGCTGCTCTAGCAAACATATTTTTTCACCTAACAATCAATAAATACCAGGTTAAATAACAGACTGGTAGAGTAAACATGTCCAAATAATGAGATAGGCCTGGGTGGTACCTCATTTATGTTATAGGTGTCTTGAAGTCAGTGAAATTTTGTTTTTGGAAACCTACACTTGAGGTAGCACCCTTTTTGGTATTTACCACAGCATAGTTCTTGTCAATTCCCCTGCTTTAAATGAAGGCCATTTGAAAATTATATTTGCCTGAAAGTGGCTTAACTACTTTGCCAATTGTAATATTTATTGTGTCGCAGCAAAAATTACTCAGAATACATTTTCGTTATTGTTGCCATACTACACATATAGCTTAACCTTGAAAGTGAAAACCAAACAGAAGGGACCATGGGAAAATGGCTGTTTGGCAATGACTAGGGCAAAATTTCTGGACTTTGTCAGCTGTCATACATCAACATAATTTCACTGATATAATGGAATAATGCTTATGAACCTCCTGCTGAGGATTTGTCTGTCCAGTAGTTTATAATCAATGAACTGTGTGGGAAGAAAACTAAGTGGTTCAGGAGACTAATAATGGGTAATGGAGCCTTTGATATTGCTTTAAATATGGCCTCCTTCTGCCATGACAAGATCTAATTGAACAGTAGGAAAAAGCTGTTGAGCTTATGCTGCAGTTCTTACCAGAAAGCTTTCAGTTTCCTTACTCTCAACATACAAAGGATTAAATAGGCTTCGACACTTCCTTATTCCTGTTACACGTTCTAACAAAGCTAACAAAGCACCTGGGATCAGCAACAGAAGAGGCAGCAGTTGTTATCTTCATGTTTTACGTTAAAAAGCAGGTTCTAGTCTATGCCTCCATCACTAGCACACATTTAAAAAGATACAAGATGAAGCATCCTGCTTCATGTCAGTAACCCTTGCTTTTACCCCCTGTCATTTTAAGCCAGTATGTGGAACATAGGTAACAAGAGCCAAACTTGGAGCAATTGTTTTAAACTTGTTTTTAGCCTTGTAAGGTGCTACTTCAGTTTATGTCAGAATTGAAAGAAGACTTGTGTGCTTGAAAGTCTGCGTGTTTTGCAGCAACATCATCTGGCATAGTAAAAAAAAAAAAAGTACTACCTCTCCCACAGTAATAGATGCTGAAGTTTGACCTACTGCATATCACGGGTCATTAAATGCCTTGTAGCTGAGAACAATAACCTGTATTTCAGCTGGAGCACACTGTGCTTGGCTAAAGCATGACTTCCTGAAAGGCATCAGTGTTCTTGAGACTGTAGGAACTCAAGAATCAGTTGATTCCTTTGGAGCTTGTTGCAGAGGTTTGCTTCCTAAGGAAGTTAAGAAACGGTGTGCTTCATTTCTTGCTTAATTTGCTTGACTTTAGTTTTCAGTTACTAGTTTTTGTTATGCTTCTGTTAGATTACACAGCCCTTATATTTTGTCCTTGTGAAGGTACTTACATGCTGTAATCAAGTCACCTCTTGATAAGCTCCACAGATTGAGCTCTTTAAGTCACTTAGGGCAAGGGTTGAGAGTGCTGCTGCTAGCTCACGTTTTCAAGCCTGTTGTGGTCAAAGACTGTTAATTAACGTCATTATAAATGGACAGTTCTTTATGAGTGAGTAAGCCTTACAAACAACTCTTGGCTGATGAGTTTAATAATGCAGACTGAAATACCTGTAAGCCGGTTATCTATAATTATGCATATACTCATGAAGACAGCATATGCCACTTCTTCATTTTAAAGGAGGCTGTATAAGAGAAGGCTATTAAGTGAAAAGAATGAGAATTAGAAGCTCTACAGTATCATTATTCCCTTTTTCTTATTTAAATGCTTGCTTCTGTCCTAGCATTTCATCTTCTCCTTAATTTTTATAATGCTGCTTTCTGATAAGACCAAACCGATGGCATAATTACTAGGTAGAAATTGTAGGCATCAAGCACCTTCTTGAAATCACCTCCTCTCAGTTTCCTTCCAAGCTAGACTAACTGTGAATATATTTAAGACTGACAGATTGTTCAGCTTTTCTTGTTGCTGCACCTCTGCAAAAATCTTGATGGCAAAACATCCAAGACCATATTTATACAGGAATATATTTATACTTGTTTCCATGCTTCAGCAGCAAGGTGCTGTGTCTGATTTTACTCCTTCAGTAATTAACGAACTACCCTTAAGGTATCATTCATCAAGAGCAAATCCTAGAGGAATATATTTGTATCTGCAGTCTGAAAGCAAGACTGAGTTATTATTTGCCTAGGTTTTGGCTTCATGACTATCTTAAAGCAGAAACCGACACGCCTATGGCAAATGTGGAAAAGCCTTTATGATTAACGTCTTGGGGAAATACAAAGTCAGTCTTGAACCTGTATGTGCTACTTGGTTCTCTCCTCCATGTTGAATATATTCATGCAAAATCTGTGGTAAAGGGAACAAACATTCACACTGAGGCTTATTTATTCCCTTGTTCTAATCACTTGTGTTCACAGAGCCAAAACATATAATGTTACTAGACTCCTATCCGGAAGATTTATCTTTTCACTTTAAGTCCATTGTTGTCACCTGTCAGCACTGACCTTTTCTTTGTCAGCATTGTCAAACCTGACAGCACCTGAAGCAGGGGAAGCAGTGGACATAACAGTCTGAATGAAATGTCTTCACATACACTTTTAGCAATGTCAGTTCCTTACCATGCTCAGTATTTCAGGCTTGCTTGTGACTAGGTTGCCATTAATATTGGAAATACATTCAAAGCAGAAACCTTTGAGTGACTGGACTGCTTCAGTGCAGTTCCACCTAACACTGAACAAGATCTGTGTGAGAACACTCAGCACAGCTTTATTCTGCCTGCATGTGTGGAACTGGCATGAAGCAAAATGCTAGGCAGGATCACAGTATCAAACTGTGGTGACGATATTAGCTTGTTTTTTGGAGAGTCATCCAAGCCTTGCAAGGGGGTAGTAGAAAGGTGAAAACACTTTCTGGTTTATTTTTAAGATGAAATTCAAACCAAAATTAAGGTCAGTAATGAGTTCTAGGTTGTGGTGACTAATGATAAACCCCAAATTTTTACTCTCAAATGAGATGTTTGGTGAGGATGCAAATATCATGCTATTTTTATCATCTGTATTAAATGAGCTAGAGAGTGACCTGTGTGTGTGTTTTGGTGTCCATGCTGAGACAGCTTCTGATCCTCTGAGTTAGAGAGCAGGATGCAGGCTGATGCCACAGTGTTTGCCCAGAGTTGACAAAGCCTCTTCCAGTGGACCAGCCCTGCATACATCCCTCTCTCAATGAGGCAATTTTTATAAGACAGCCAGCTCAAGCTAGTGTGTTCTTGCTACTTTACACAGTTTGATTCTGGTATCTTGATTAAAGTCTCAGCTGATGGAATCCTGTGATTAAATAAGCAGCTTTGTTTTTCCCACTTTTCTTCTGTTTTTCCAAGTATGCAAGTATAACATTGCAACTGCATCATCAGTAAACTTTCTGGTTTTCAATTCAGCCTGCAGAGAAGTATGAGTATGTGAGCAGGGTGTACCCTAAAGATACAAAAGCCACACACAAATAAAAAATCAGTACAGTACATTATAATGAAAAAATATTTCCATGACTAGTCGAAATATCATTATTCTTTTGTAACTTGTTCTATGATTTCTGGCAATTTGGGATTGTCTTAGTTGATGCTATAACAATTTCTATTTGAACCAAATGTCTGCTCTTTCCTGAAGCATGACACTTGTTGTTTCCATTCTTTGTTACAGTCTTTTGAGTCCCCTCAGTATTTCTCTAACAGTGTGGAGAATACTTTCAAGGCCAAATCATTCAGTGAGAGATTAATTCCCTTCCCCCTCCCCCCCAATATCTATTAAGTATGCTTTCTTGACATTTTTACATTCATTTGTCTATCATGGTAATATTATACATGTAGTTTGAAATAGTCTGGGGAGTCTTTGTGCCTTCAAACGCCAATTGAAAATGATGATGCTATGTGTTCCAAGTCAGGCTTTAGTGTATGTATACATACTTTAAGAATAGTGCTGAGACATGACATATATGTTCATTTTTATCTTGAAGAAAAATATTCCCCAACAGTTGAAAAGCTAGAGTAAGGTATTTGGTTAAAAAAAAAAAAAAAAAGGGATTAAGAGATCTCTGTGAGAAATGGTTTAACTTGTTCTGGAAAGAATGATGATGAATTTGTTGATGGAGTAGAACAATGTTTTACTTGCATACTTGGAAATGGGTAAGGGAGCAGGTTAACAGAACAAACTAGGAGAATCACATCTCTCTGTTTTTGTGTCTGTTTAGAAGTTACTAGTCTAAAAAGTCATAGCTTTTGACTTGGAGAAGTGCTTTCTCAGGCACACAGATAAATAGTTCCTGACATGAATGACTTAACAGGACACAATGCAGTGCTGAGCCTCCCAGAAGGAAATACATTTCATATTTTCCTTTAGTTTTAGGATAAGAAGAGTGATGGAGCTGAGCATTTAGCAAGTAGAGGCTTCTAACATGAAAGGAGTGTGTAACGGAATGGAAATCCAAGGGCTGTAAGAAGCAGTGGGAGGAAAAGGCTTGGAGTGCTGAGGTGGAAAACAAATTTTCAGCAGACACTTAGATGTGCCAGGGACAGAGGGTGAAAAACTGAGAGATAAGCAAAAAAACTTAGACTTTAATATAGGTAGAACTGTCTACCAACAAACTGCGGTCTCTTCATGCACAGTGACAAGTGACTCCAACAGAAGGTGGGACTTAGAGTATTTAATCACACTCCAGAGAAGTCTGGGGTCAAAAAGAGTTAGCAATGCCAAGGCACTGTTAATTCCAGCTAACAATCCTCTTTGTCAGATTTTCCCAAAAGACTGGTGCTAGAAAATGGTTTTGGTTATAATTTCTTGCATTTGTTTTCCGTTGTCTACAGGTTTTATACCTTTCATCAAATGTCAGTCTCTGTTAAAGCCCTCTCTTGCTTAGTATCTGTGTTCATAAAATCTGCTTACCCCACATTGCCTGGATGCTGTGCACAACTTGGCAATAGGATTCATAGGATACAAATGAGAATTTAAGAGTCTTCAGGTTTTGTTCCCATGGTTCATGGAAACAGGTATGTTTCATTCACTTTTGAATTTGGTTTGGGTTATACAGGAAGTTTATGTTCTTATCACCGTTTTCCAGGGCTAAGCACGGGATTGTTCACAGCAAGAAAATCCATATACTGCAACACAGACCTCTTAGAAACTGACAACAGCCAGGTCTCTTTTATGCTTACAGAGCCAGTCTCTGTTTTTGTAACCTTCTAGCTGTGGGACTGCATCTTTCTTTTTTGGCCTATGGTCTAGGCTGTGGTGGGTAAGCTGTGTCTCACACTCACTTATTCAGAACAAGTGGGGATGGTGAAATATGAACTGGTGATAAAAGGTGTTTCTGCAGGTGCATTGCCAAAAGGGTCCACAATGCTGAGTGGGTCTATATTTGGAAGGAATCAAGCTGCCCTCTATTGGCCAGAAGATTAAATTTGGCCCTTTTCCTTTATTGCTAATGGTAGACAACGGATTAAGTGTTTGAATGAAACACCATCTCTGTCAGAAAGAGTAGATATGTGCCTTCTTATAGGCTGCTATATTGAGATCTGGTATGAAATTTGGCAAAAGATAAATAAACATGAATATAACATTTTCATACCGTTAAAAATATTTCTCTGATTTTTCAGCCTTGTTGCAAGACCGAAAAAGAAACACAAGACTGAATTTTCATTTAGGAGGAATTACAATTGCTTGCATTTCTGTATTAATTATATCTGTGTGAACATGAACATGCTCAGGAACGTGAACAAAACTTAAGAGAGTGAATACCACGCCGGGTTAATAAATGTATACAAACATATGAGCTCTGATGGTAGTGATTACATGCAGTATGAGGGTAAACCTGAGCACAAAAGAAATCTGGGAACATGAGGAACTAAGATCTTTTCATGAACTGTATTTCAGTAATTTATTGAAAAAGTTTCTTCGAATTTCTTGTGAGCTGAACTTCCTGTTACGTCCAGACTTTCAGTGACAGCATCAGGTGACATTCCCACTGAATGCTGCAGCAGCTGGTGCCTCTGAAAGTACTGTGTTAAATCTTCATATGTATCGATCTCCACAGAGAAAGCTACAATTTATAGAAGTTTACTGAACCTTGCTAAGCAAACAGAAGTGCTAGACTGAAGTGTTTCTGTATGTGGTGTGTTCCAAGGCCAGTAAATATTACTGTTTGATTCAGCTTTATGATCCTATAGCATGCACTCTTTTCTTTAAAGTTTAATGCATTATACTAGTGGAAAAAACAGGCACTGAAGTAAGTAAATGCAATTATCATACCCAAAGGCATAATGAACATACATTATCCCATCATGCCCCATGTTTCTCTCATGACTTGGGGTAATCTTAAATAGTGGGAAAAGTCTGTTTGAATATGCTTCTATCTATACCTGCCTATACTTCTTTTCTGGATGGCAGGCTGTAAACAAACATCCTCAATTGGCCAGTAGGGTTTGGGGATATAGATTACTGCACTGGCAGCTTGAAAAATGTCTTTAGGACTCTGAAGAGATGAAATGTACCCCCTGCATAATCCAAGGCAAAGGGCAAATTTCTGAACAAAGAAGAAATGCCCCAGCTACTTTGGTTTTGCTCAGAAATGGTCACCTTATCTTGATATCTATGTTTACTTGTCAGTAACTGTCTGGGATGCTTTTTTTTTTTTTTTCCTTTAAATGTCAAATTTCTATGTGTTTTGTTTTGTTTATATTTGATATTAGGGTAGGAGTGTTTCACTTCTAAAATTTGCTTGCAAACTGATATTGCTCAGGAAAATGGGGTGAACGGGCTAGGAAATATATGGAAGAATTATAATTAGAGGTGGCCTCAGGGCTTATTGACAAATGCTATGTTTCAAGTGTATAACACACATTCCTCACTAAAATATTGTTGTCTTATGCACCTAAATTACTTGCAAGTATTGCACAGTTGGAAGTAGTTGTTGCTATAGAAGCACTGGAGTTGCTGACAGTGCTGGCAGCAGGAACAGCAGCAACAGCAGAAGGTACATAATTATCTTTTGGGTTTGGGAATGAGAGTTTTCATTTTATATCCTATTGCTTCTCACTGCATTGGGAAAACAATGGGAAAGGGAAGGGGAAGGGAGGAGAAGAGAAGTCTTACTATTTTTTGATTTGCAAATTTTGTTTGAACTCATCACGAGTGGATTTGCAAAGTGAGGACAGGGTGGTGTTCATAAAGGTTTGCATTTTGTCAAGACAGTTTACAAACAGCTGCCAAATAATTCTGAAAAATATGGAAGTCAAAGAGTCTTAAGGGGAAATATAAGAGGCAGTAGCTGTGGTGGGGCTGTGAGGAAACATGGGAAGAAAGAATTCTCTACAAGAGTGAGAACTGCATTCAGTCATAAAGAACATTGAATGGATCTGTGTATATACAAGAACTTGCACAGAAAAATCACTCTTTAGTTTGTAGATCTATGCCACGACTGTCTGAAATATGGTGTTTCTTCTGTGGAAGAAATCGGTGTTCAACAGGTTTAAATGCTCCTCTTCAAGAGGAGTACTTGCATGTCAGTAGGGATGGGTAGGAACAGTACTCTACGGGAGCAGATGAGATCTTGTGTTTCCTCTCTAGATTTCCAAAAGCAGTCCCAGGAAGTCACTCTCTGCTCTCCTACCACATGTGAAGCAGGAAGGTGCTCTCCTTCCCCCAGATTTTGTTGTAGTCTTTACTTCTTGACTACCTGCACTGCTGCATCCAGCCAACAACCTCTCTGTTCCTGACTCATCTGTTCAGGGTAGTGCTTCTGTCCAACCTGCTGGTCTAAGCAGGATCCCTGTGTGGTACTGCTGTTACTTTTCTTTCCATGGAATATGAGCAAGTGAGGGCAGTGGGAAGGACTTTCTTGTCTCCTACTATCCAGCTCTGAAGAACTTTTCCTTCCTTCTCTCCTGTATTGCTAAGAAGCCCCAGACTGAGAGCAGCCTATGTGCACACCCAGTTCTAGGGCACTGCAAGCAGCAGGAGAAAGCAATGAGCATTTAGTGGGAGTACTGAGGAATTCACACTTCCACAGATTAGTCTGTTCCTAATTTCTGACTTAACAATAATGTTTGAAAGGTTCCAAAATGCTGCACATTTGCTCTTCATTAGTTTCAAACAGTGAAGCATTAGTGTCAATCAGAATTTCATGCTTTTTTTTTTTTTTTTTCAGTAACCATAATTGTGAGAATAAAGATACTGTGAATACAGAGTCTGAATAAAAGCCCATCCAGAACAACACCATCAGTGTAAGTTCAGGGTAAGTAGGTAATGACCGTTCTATTGTGTGTTTTCCTAGCCTCAAGCCATCTGTGGCCCAGAATATTTTTAAGCAAGAGGTGATGGGTAGCCTCAGATGGAGTATTCTTCTATGATGTTCTCCAGATGATTTCCAAATCCATGTAACTGTTTGAATCCAAAATGCTGCAAGCGGATCCAGGGCTTCAGTATGTGCTGTGGGACAAAATGGTGCCTCCTGTTTGTCCGAGCCTGCTGATGCCAGGGAAACATTTATCTGACGCCTCCTAGTTTTTGCGGCAGAAGAGACAAAAATATAGTGATGCAAGTCATGTCTTTGGTGAACTTTGTAGCAAAGAGTAAGCAAAAGATAATAATCTGTGTGGTGGTAGAGGATTTGATACTTGTGTGTATCTTAGCTGTGTATATACTGTGTAGATCTGTATTGTATATATCTGAACTGTGATGGACTTTGCCATTACAAGATAACCTTGAAGATGACCCCAAATAAATCTAATCCCTGTCTTTCAGAACGCCTTAATCTTGTATCCAGACAAATATTGCCACACATAATTCTGTATAGATAAAATGGGGACTAAAGGCTACCGAAGTTTGCCAAACCCTTTTCCATCTATGAAATCCTAAAAAGGCTTAGTATAGAAAAGTGACTTAAGGTATCTTATTTTCATTCTGTGAGTGGCTTGCAGTGGTTAACAGACAGCATTCTACCATTTGAAAATACTTTTCATCAGAGAAAAAGACACCCATTATGAAATCCCCCTCACTTTTTTTTCCCCCCTTTTGATCCTGTCTAAACAAGGATTCATTACTGTTAATGAGATTTTCTTTGTCTTTAGTGCCGCTAAATAAACTCTACTTGGATAGTAACAACAACAAAAAATGGAGCCAGAAGGGACAATCCTATTCTAGTGGAGAACATCACTAATGTAAACAGGCTGCTTGAAAACTACTGTTTGGTATTATATATCTTTTTCAAACTATCAGAAACACTGTAAACATTTCAGATATTATCCCATGCAGTTAACAAAATGCCTAGGAAAAGAATGAATTTGTTTAAAAAAGATGTTTTCTAAAGCAAGAAAAAAAGCCTTATACATAATAATAAAAATGAAGCTTCTAAGTGAATAGTACACAGCTCATTAGAAAGAATAAACTCCCAGGGTCCCTGAAGGTAAAATACAATAAAATGTAGCCTATTTAAAACTCCATTCAATGAATATGACTTTTGCATACTAAAGCAAATCATATTTCATAACACAATGGATTATTTTAAATTATTCATTTTTTTACTATTAAATGTTCTTCTTATATAAGCTGCATTTTCCACTGAACTGTCTTTAAGAAATCATATCTTTGTAAATGTGGTTTACTAAGAAGTGTATTTAAAAAATGAACCATCAGGCAGCAGTGAGACTTCTCTATTGTGTATTGAATGTACAAATATTTGGTGATGTATTTAAGGTATAAAATCTCCCTGTAGTGTATTGTAGTTATTTACGGTTGCCATGTTAAAAGACAAGTATTTCAAAGTTATGTATGGAAGCTGTTGGCAAACAGTGGAAAGATACTGATGTGCCAGTATGTAACTGAATTTCTACAGTTTTAGAAGGTATTGTCTTTTTAGCATCTAGACTGTGTTATGGCCATAAACAAAGAAAAGGACCATTTCCACCTAAGCCTAGGTCTTTTTATCTTCAAAGTCCAATCTTATATAGTTACAGCTACCTTAAACACCTTTTCTTTCTTTCTTTCTACTGTAAAACACAGACATTTTGAGATTAAAATGGAGGACAGTTGCTGGTAATGGTAGGTGCTTGGCTTTTCCATGTGCTTTCCTTAGTTTGGGCTTATTGGAGCTTATGGTTAGTGATTTCCACATTTTCTGTCCCAGTCTGCTTTATATGCTGCTGTAGGCAGGAGGTTTGAGTGAACAGTATGATACAAGAATGACACAAGAGGAGAAGTGGTTTTAAAGCTGGAGAAAGTTATGGTATGAATGTGTATGTTTTACATGTACTACTATGCATATTTTGTATTAAAATGTAAACTATGCATTTTAATACACAATACGCTTCCATATTGTACATATAATTAGAACTCAATAGCAGGTGCTCAAAAGGCACCACTTTTGAAAACCACTTTTTTTTTTTTTTTTTTTTTCCCTGTAACAATGGTGAGCTTGGTGAACCCAAGAATTCTAGTGTCCTGTTTATTTACAGAAGAGGCACCTATTTTATGTTCTTCACTGCTCCTTCCCACCAGCAAATCAAAGATGTCACTGAAGACTTTCAGGTGGCAGTGCATTGTCTCTGTCCACTGAGAGCATGGACACCATATCACTTTTCATGATACCAGAAACAATGTTCATCTCTGGTAGTAATAATGGAAGATTTGGAAGAAAATGCATTTCCACTAGGAATTGGGCTAAGCCCCACTTAATTTTATAGGTCACAGTGACCGTCATATTGTTGACTGCTACCCAGCCACTAGTACGGCCTACCCTCTGAGGATGTAAAACTAGTATGCAACATTTTATTTGTTCATGGAAAAGTGGCAGGGGTTCTCTGCATTTTAAATCTTTCATTCTTAAAAGTCTTTATTGAAACAGGATTTTAGGAATACTGTTTTTAAAGCAATGTATTTCAAGAGAGTAAAAAAATGAAAGCATGATGGAGTTCTAATAAACAAACAACAAAACATTTGTTATTACTTCTTTGTTGTTGTAACAATAAAGCATTGTTACTTTTTTATTAAGAAAATTTCACTTATAATAGGAAGAGAGTATATCCCCTCAGTTTATAAGGGGAATAGTGGAAATATTAATATACAGGCAAAATTTAAATAAAGTGTTAAAAAGGGTGAAGGAAAGAAATGTTCTGGAAACTATATATTTTCAGTTACATTTATTGTTTGTAACTTTCACTTAAATGCTAAATGCACTCCTAAGTTATTACTATCCTTATCTGATAAGAGATTGTGGGCTATACAATAATTGCAATTCATTAGGCATCATTCATATCTTTAATATTCTAAACATCTGGTCACCCTCAAAAAGCTGCTTTCTGGGTCGTTCTTTTTTTTTTTTTTTCTCTTTTGAAAGTCATTGTATTTTACTGGAAAATATGTGTGAGTTTTTCTTATGTGAACAGTCTGTGTGAGATATGGCTAAAAAAACCACTAAAATTCATGGCCATTTATTACAATCTCTTGTAACTTATATGTTTAACAATGGAATTTCTCAGTTAATTCCCTTATCCAAAGGGTAGTCTCATGACACTGTAAGATGACTGAGTTGAAGGGAGGGTATGTGTGCTTGGATGTAAAATTATGTGTCTCTTTTTTGTGTAAAACATTATCTTCAGTTTCTTTACAGCAAAATTTCTACACTACATGCATGTCCATGAGACAGAACTGAACTAGCTGACTGCTAGCAGAGCTACGAGGTGTCAGGCTAGTCCCAGTGCTACAGGCAGGACAGCAGTGCAGCCATGGTGCTCTGCCCAAGTCAATAAGCCTGGTTTTGGGTTAGAGGTCTTGTGTAACTCATTTGTCACTCTCTGTGTGTGACTGATGCAGCCACGATTTTCACACCGCAATTGCATATATTACTGAACTTCTAACGTCTGAAACTGGACACCTCTAACTGGCATATGTATATATTCAGAAGTTTACGTACACAGACTGCACAGAGTGGTTAAAGTAGAGCTGTTGAAATATTGACTCCATTCCAGTATACCCGGGAGCAGTATAGATTTTAGGAGCTAGACATGTTAAGGGGGTAGAAACCTGCCCAGCCTGCTGGTTTGACACTGATTTTGGGGACTGTGTGCTTGTGCTAAAAGAGTTTGAATTGATGAGCTGTAGTTGGCTCCTTGGAACTGCCTATCCCTGCTAAAACTTTTCTATAAAAGGGATTTAGGAGCAGAATGTTTAGTAAATATTTAATTAACTTGAGTAAATTAAATTAATTTAATAGTTAATAATTTTATTAACTAATAAGTTAATTAACTTTATTATTTAATTAACTTGAGTTCAATTGCTTGAGTGCAATGAGTAACTGCAACTTAACTTTTAACTTCCATTCTTGTCACTCTCCCTGCAGTGTGGGAGATGTAAATTGGGATAAAGAGACATTCAAGTTTTGACAGCGAGACTAGCTATGTCTTTTAAACATATTGTCTAAACCCTAAGGGGAGCCTATAAAAACTTGAACATAAAATCATTACACTGTTTTGTCATGCCTAAATGACAATAAGAACCATGAAACCTTTTCTGTAAAATGCCTTTACATAGGCTAACTCGATTTGCAATGATTTAAATACTGAAACAAATTCCCTCTATTTCCATCTTGCATATTGGCACCATCACTGTGTCATCTTACTATAAATCAGCAGAAATGAACGATCTGTCAAGTTTCTTATCTGTACTCTTTTTATTCTTCTATGGTATATGCATCTCCAGAAGAAAAAATCATAAATACTTCTGTGCTCTCTCCCTGTTTGCTTGTTTTTAATGTCCTTGTTAGAGCTAAAGCTCTAGAAACCTGCAAAAACCTTTAGAGTGGTCTTTCTGATGAAGAAAAAATGGAAAGGTAAAACAGTAATGGCAATGCTCATCTGCTAGTACGGGTATTGGTAATAAGTAAGTGTCATGTATTTGGCTAAAAGTACTTCCTAGAACAAATGTTGTTATAAAAGTCAACTCATGCCAGTACAGAACACAAAACAGTTCTTTCCTGAAATGAACATTGGTCAGTCTTGCAGATAAAGAATAAGATTCTTTTCTCTGAAGATTCCTTTTGGTATCAACAGGAAGCAATGAGCTAATGCGTTGTACCAAGCATCTGATCAAGTGAGAATATATGATTCAGTCAAAAAGCTCACTCAGAAATTAATTTTGAATTTAGATTTACCTAGTCTATACAGATTTACTAAATTACTTAGACTTATTTGGATACACATGAGTCAAAGATGACTTGCACAGCATTCAGCAGCATATAAACCATAGATATTGATGGATTGCTTCTATTAATAAACAGATGCAGGTTTTTGTTTTTCATGATGATTGCATAGGGTAGAGTGCTTTAAGCAGAAAAGATGTAGTACTCCATTTTGCATATAAAATGACATATAATCTCTATGTAAAATTAACTGAGAAATCTTCTTATATAAAGTAGTATATGACATCTACAATAACAATCTCTTCTTTTGCCTTTGTTGAGATATTTGCAAAGTGACTCTGAAGTGGTTGTTCAAATAATCATGCGGATGAAACCTCATGCTTTACAGGTAGCAACAAGTATGCTCTGTCTTCTTTCTTTTTTTTTAAGTACAGCGGAGATGAACAACAAAATACATAAAGTAATCAACGTGGTTATTATTCATGATTTCAAATGGGAGGTATAAAACAAATCCAGACTGTGTCTGTACCAGTGAGAAAGTGGCAGAATTAGAGATAAACGTGTTACAGGAAGATAAAGAGAGCAAAGGGAGAAAACGAGAGATTTTGCAATTGATTTTAATATTTCTTCCCAATAGGTTTCTTTTCTAAAATATATTTGAAGTAATTACATCATAATGTCTGAATCCTTTCCTGTTCCCCTATTCCTTCTCCCTTTCCTTTTCCGTTTAGCCATGCCCCTTCCGTTTCCAATTTTCCAGATTTTTAATATACTTAAAAGACTGGGAGGGAGATCTCTTGACTCCATTTTTCTTGGGAATAAATTTTTTTTCCTTTACTTCAAAATACTTACTTTTCTCCTTGTGTGTATGGAAATGACTTTATGTGGAGCCCTCAGTAGTGTTGCAGGTTCTGACAATCCTTAACAGTAACAACCTGGAAATAATCTTCTATGAGGCTGGTGACCAGTTTTAGTCTCATATCTTACCAAATGGCTTCACTACTCATGGAAAAGCTATGAGGATATTTACTGTAGTTTCAAGTATAATATGCAATGTACAAAAGCTGTAAGAGGAAAAAGTACTGCAGAGAAGCACAAAATGACAAAGCATTCAGTTAATCTTACAAATATCTTGACTGTCATGCAGCACACTTTCCATATACTTGGGAGGCACAGAGAAAGGTTTATTAATGGTTCATCATCCTGCCAACACTGCCTACCTACATTTCTCATATGCAAACATTACTGTTTGGGGATGGAGTGGGTGGGATTTTCCATGCATCAGATTGTAGCCCTGAAAATGACAGTATTTTTCTAGAGTAATTGAAGTATTACCAAGCAAGACAATGATTGATGGTGTCTTTAACTGTCTAAGAACACCGTCTGCTTTTCTTATAAATACGTTGCATGTATATGAAGAAGAGGCTGGGAAAAGACTTATAGCTCTTAAAAAATGCTGCTCACAGTATTCAGTTGACTTTATTCATTATAATTTTCACAAACCACTTGTTTGATTTCTCTATTTTCAAATCATTATACCATTACCAGAAAGCAAAATTACTGCTTTGTAATGTATGTGACAGAATTAACTGGGTACATTAATGTGTGTGACAAGAGGCACTTCTTAAGTTTTTAAGCATTCTGAGAGTTGCAAAGATGTTGCTAAAGTTGGCAACAACAAACTGAAATTCCACCAATACAGTAAAAAGAAGATTGCCTATACTTCCTGTGTCTGATCAGCTCCAGACAGTGAGTCATCCTTGTAGGGTGATGTATGGCAGAGGACTACCCAAAGAGCAGTGCACTGTCACAACTACTTTACAATCTTGAATAAGAAGTGAGTTGGAAAAAATGGCACATGGCTTTTGTGCTTTCTTCTGCACAGGGTTAAATTTCCCTGGCAGAAAGGAGAAATTTGATGAAGAAGGAGTAAGTACAGGACAGATTAATTTATTTTCTTAGACCTAGTAATGGCATATTACTTGGCAAATGAACATTTTTCAAAGAAAAGATGTATATGTTTCATAGCAAATGTTACATTAATCCTTTCTGAGACGGGTGACTAGGAAATCAAGGCCAAAAGATAGTGTCTTTCAAGGAATATTTTTTAAAATGTGTTAACTAATGCATATGTTTCCTTTCCAAGTTGCAAAAATGTTTTAGTGAGACACTACTGAGATTGGCTCTGGAATCACAGAATGGTTGAGGCTGAAACGGATCTCTGAAAGTCATCTGGTCCAACTTCCCTGATTGAACAGGGTCACCTACAGCTGGTTGCTAAGCACTGTGCTCAGATGGCTTTTGAATATCTCCAAGGAGAGAGACTCCACAACCTCTCTGGACAACCTGTGCCAGTGCTTGGTCACCCTCAGTAAAAAACTACTTCCTGATTGCTGTATAGTCCACTAAAGGGCCACAAAGATGATTACTGGACTTCCCCCAGTATGCCTATGTCCCTCTTGTTCTGAGGAGCCTGGAACTGAACACAGTACTCCAGATATGGCCTTACCAGTCCTGATTATGTGGGAAGGATCACCTCCCTCCACCTGCTGGCAACACTCTTAATGCAGCTCAGGATACCATTAGCTTTCTTTGTGACAAGGGCATACTTCTTGCTCATGTTCAGCTTGGTGTTCACCAGGACCCCAGGTCCTTTTCAGCCAAGCTGCTTTCCAGATGGTCATCCCACAGCACATACTGGTGCACAGAGCTGTTCTTCCCCAGGTGCAGACTTTGCACTTCCTCCTGTTGAACTTCATGAGACTCCTGTCAGGCCACTTCTCCAGACTGTCTAGAAGGTCCCACTGGTGTATCACCCACTCTTCACAGTTTTTTGTGATCTGCAAACTTGTTGAGGGCACTCTCTGCCCAATCATACAAATTGTTAATGAAGGTGTAAAACAAGGCATGACCCAGTATTTTCTCTTGGGGTACATCACTAGTCACCAGTATAGTCCAACTAGACTTCATGCCACCAATCACCACCCTCTGGGCCTAGCCATTCAGTCTTCAATCTACCTCAGTCTCCTCCAGCCCATACAACTTCTCTACGAAGAAGTTATAGGAGACAGTGTCAAAAACATTACTGAAGTACAAGGTAGATGGTTTAGCTGCAACCTGGAAGGGATGACCTTAATTAGAGGCAGCTTAAGAGGTGAGGATTAAGCTGTGCCATTGATGGAGAAGATCTGTGCAGCAACATACCCCTTTTCACCACAGCAGAACAATGCCAGCCGGGAGAAGTTGTGGGTTGGCAAGGACTGCCTGGATAATCCACCCCAGAAATATCCCTCTCTCTGTTGCTCAGGACTTGGGAGCTCTTCATTGTATGTCTTCTTGGCAGCCTGTGTAATAGTACCTGAGCAATGTTAGTGCTGATTTACAAGGACCATAAAAGTAGAATAAAAGTAATCCCCAAGATGGTGGTAATGAATAGACAGCTTCTAAAACCAAATTATTCTTCTCACCTCCTGCACTTTTTTATCCTTCTAAAACAATTATAAATCAACATTTCTGTTTCCTTTCTGTGATGGTCCAGTAGAATTAGAATCAATGTCTCAAACATTCACTAAAGAAGTTTGGTCAGGGTTTGAATCTGGGGGACAACTTTTGTGGTGACACAGGAACCAGAAGATGAAGTCAGAGGGGGATGTGTGACCCTGTGGTGGTGCAGCACTTTTCTGGCAACAGGCTTCCCTGTAGCTAGTGGGGGAGGGAGCACAGACAGTCCCCCGACCCATTTCAAGAAGATTCCAATTAACAAGAGAGTTCTTTTTCTCATATTGTCTTTTTTTTTTCTCTCTCTTATCCGTGTGATGTATTGTAAGGTTCAAACTGCTAGATATTGCAAGGCTTGTGCATGTGGTATTTTGCTGATATTGTTGATTCACTTCAAGTTATTCTCTTATCGTGCCACACCTGAAGTTATTTTCTGATCACGTAGATACCGTTGTTAGCGCCTAAAACTGTTTCTTATTACACCAATATTGTTCTTATAAAGTAAATTAGTATTTTGTGAATTGAAGGATCTCTGGTGTCCTTTCACCTTAATCCTTACCTGTCAATTAGTGAACTTCAGTCATCATTGTAACCGGGATGTGATATTTTCCTTCTCTTTTTCTGCCTCTTTTCCTTATGTTGTCCTTCTCACTAGTATATATTTATCAAGTTTTCTTACTTCTCCGTCAGTCAGCTGTTTCCAAGGTCTCTTAGACTGTAAATTTTGCCATTTTCCATTTAACCTTTACATAGAGCTCATCACTTTAAGGCATTAATTTTTTTCAGCATCTATGCCACTGTAAATCATAAATCATTCCTTTGGAGTCAATGGGATGACAGTACTGTAAAAGAGATTTACCTGGGAGAATTAGAGATCCTAAAACTTTACAACAGACCTATGACAAAAATTTGGTCTTTGGATATAGATTCAGAGATGTTAATAAGATTTACAAAACACGAGGGCTGTCAGAGTGATACTAGGATAATTATTTTAAGAGAGTTGGGCAGACAGTTAAAAACTATCAAAACCAATCAACAATTATTTTATTAAGTATAGATATGCTAAAAATCCTCAGTTTCCTGGACTTAATATGAATTCCCTGTATTTCAGTTGCCAGGGGAAGGGTGAATACTTTCAGTTATAAGATATCATTGCTCTCAGTTTGCTAAGATAACTAGCTCTGTGCCTTTTCCAACTTCCATTTGCAACTTGCTGCTGCAACAATAGGATTTAGTGTGCACTGGGAGTGTAGTTTTATTATCTTGTCCCCGTCTACTTTGTGTTTAAGACCACAGATAGGCTCTCAAGCTGATTGGAATTAGAACTGCATGAAGACCACTGTGTTTCTTGTTGATCAAAGAGAGGGGGTAAATACTGACTGTCCCACATTATTTTCTTCAGCCTAATTAAAAATATCTCTTTTAGTACTGTGGTTGCTGAACTCGCCTTGCTTTAGTGTTCAAAGGTGCACATATTTTGAGTTAGAAAAAGTGCTTTCAAGAAAAAAAAAATGTCTTTTTTTTTTATCATGACTGAGACAAGTTCTGGGTGATGATTATTCTGTGAGGAATCAGAGACTTGGAGATAATGATGCCAACCAAGACCAAAAGCACTTTCCTCATGGAAGTATTTCAGGTGCCTTTTAGAAAGGCACCTCACCTCATTCAGGCAGACACTCCTGATGCCACATGCATATTTGACCCGTGACTTTTTAACAGACTTAGGATATGTGCATCAGTATGAGAGTGTTGTCCATACTGTGGTTTGTGTTGACTTCCTTTTCTCAAGATAAAATAATGGTTCAAAATGTACATTTTCACCCTTTTCTTTTGCATAACTAAATTAAAACTTTCCATTAACCTGCCGATTGTTTTATGTTCTATGATATAGGCCAAGCTTCCCTATTAGATGACTACACAGGTGGAAATCTGTATCTGTGGCACATGAAAAAGTAAATTTCCCCAATGTGTCACAGTTACAGAAACATCTGTGCAAAATAGCTTTGATCCAGTTCACTGTAAAAATATACATCATTCATGATGGTCTAGTGACTGCAGATTTCCCTGCACTGTAAAGTCAGAAACAATGGGAAATTGGTTCAAGACACACTAATAAAGAGTTTTTCTTCTGGCACCTGTACATCTCAGCTGTGGTTCCTTGACTGTACAGTAAGGGTATAATTCTATTTAACTTTAAAAAGGAGACAAATGCATTTTACAAGTATTAATGAAATCACACAGAGAGCCTGTAAACACAGGCAGGAAAAGCATCTGAAAAGGTCACTTGAATAAAAATAGGTTGGACACGTGAGCCAGTTTTGGAAAATTAAAAATCACTTTATGATTCTAATTGTCTCTTGAGCCAAAACTCAGCTGGACCTTGTTTGAAAAGTTTCTGACAATTTACCATTCCTCCCCTGCTTTGTACAAATTGGTTCAGGCTGGGTGGGAAAACAGAATGCCAACATTTAATGAAAACCCTTATTTCAGCTGAAGAAAATAAGTGGGTTGGTTTTTTTTTGTTTGTTTGTTTGTTTGGTTTTTTTTTTTGTGGGTGTGATTCCTGTCTCCTTTTGCCCCTAGAGACTTCCATCTGCTGTTTCAGCAAATTTTCCAAGTTCAACCAAATTTGTCGGTTGGGCTCTAGGATCTTACTGTCAATGATCTCTCTTGCTTTGTTTGGGGTATGTGACTTAGTAGATATAAGAGACCCTACTGTTGTCCCTTCTAAGGGAAATGCTGCCGCATGAACTAGATTACAGAGAATTCACAACTACAAGACACTCAATAAATACCCCATCTGTGGAAAATCTTGTTGGAGCACGAATTGTTGCTAGACATCAAGCCATAAAAGTCATAGGAAATCATGTCATTAATTTTCCAAACATGGAACTTTTTATTATGAAATGTCAAAACTAGTTTCAAAAGTATAGAGTTTTATATTACACTAAGATCCAGCTGCAGACACATTAGCTGAATGCTTTATCAGTTTAATTTTCTGTTGCAGGTAAAGAAAACACAGCAAGTTGTAGGTGCTGGGCATTTCTTTTCTACTAGGCTTATTTGTAAATCACTTAAATACAGGGGCAGGTAAAAGCAAAATGATGGCCCTGAAGGGTGAATTTGATATATTGTTCCATGGATCAACATGTTCCTTAATAGCACTAGTCTGGAAGAAATGGAATAGGTGTTGACAGTCACTAAAAAGTATGAAATTGCTTTCCCATCTATGTATTAATCACTCAGTCTGTCAAGGTGAAGAAAAGCCTAACTGGCCTGTTAGAGTGAGGGTTTTCAAGTTCTAGACTTCTCTGTTAGAGTGTCTGTTTTCTCCCCTGTCATTCTTTCTTCTTCCAAGAGATTGCTGCTTACAGGACAAAACTTGCGTATTTTGGGTAGACGTGCTGCAGGCTGGTGATGTAGACAAGGAGGCAGGCAAAGCTGGCACCTGCGGTTGTCATTAGACCTTATTTACAGGAAAGGGTGAAGATCAACCAGTGTGTCTCAAAATGTAATGGACAAGATAACCCTGCAGAATATCTCTCATTAGAAGTGAGTTGCAAGTATATATCTTACTGCTTAATTAATTCACTTTCCGATAGCCATTCTATTAGTAAACAGACCATTTTAAATCGTGCCTCCCCATTCCCCCAGCCCTCCCCCCTTAATTTCAGAAAACTGCTGCATGAGAGAGGTGGGTGATTATATTCCTAATTAAAACACAAATACAGTAATTACAGTTTATATGCCATTATCCTGAATCTACACAGGATGGCTTTAAACAGCAAAACAGCCATTAATTTTACTGTTCAAAGAAATGCTCATAATCTTTTAGAAATGTCATATAAAATATTCATTTTGAAATGCCCTACGGTGGTTTCTGAATTTATTTAAAGTGGGCTGTTGATAGCTCTTTTATAAATAAGCAATTACAGTACACTAAATATATCATGGCCCATCACATTATACATTCTATAATTTCATGGATGAAAAGCCTACAGCTGATCTGCATAAATGTGGTACGTCTCACAGCAGGTGAAGAGTTTGATTACACAGGATAATCAGTGTTATTATTTATAGTAACCATTTATACCTGTTATTTATTAAAACCCAGCAAATAAGATATTGGTTTATTTAAAGAAGTTGCAGTATTGTAGGCAGAACTAAGCATAAGACTATTAAACACATGTAAAATGCACTGTTACATTAGTAGTTTGAAATCGGCCAAGGTCAGCAGGGAATGAGAGTTGTTAGTACTTGGTGACAGCAGAGAAAGCGATACTGAGCGAGTGGCTGGGGTCTGTCCAGAACCCCCTGGGCCAATATAATCACTATAAACATCATTGCCTCACTGGCAATATAAGATATCCTTGCTAGAACATTAGATGAAGAAGCCAAGGGCTTATTAACTGCAAAAAAGTTGAAACAACCTCTGATACATTTAGGTGATTTTCCTAGACCTGAGCTGAAGGATTTTCTTGGAGGTTGCCCTGCACAGATTTACGATACTGCGTTTTTATGGTGTTTATATTCCTCAGTCATTGAAGGGAAACGAACATTTCTTATAAATTAGTGTAAGTCAAAGAATAGTCTTGTTGATTATTTGAGTGTAATCGTAGTACCTGAAAGATTACACAGAGCGAGTTTTTCTGTGGGCAAAGTGCATGTCTGTCACCTTGTCCAAGTAGTGTTATGCTTTGCCCCTCTTGCTCAGCTCCTCGTACAAGTCACTGCATGCAGGAGACAGAAAGGGTCATCAGAAAAATAAGCTTTATATTAAACTAAAAGAAGTTTTATGCATGCATGAATATACTAACAACAGATCAAAAGTGTTATGCGATCTGGAAGTAGTTTTCTTTCTTTCTTTCAAAGGTTTAAAACATTCAGCTCAACTGTGCCTTTAATTTCAAAATTAAAAACAAAAATAAAAAAGAAATAGATATCCTATTTCAATGCAACATAAATATGACCTAATAAAAATCTAGTGCTAATTGAAAAAAACCCCACAACTGTGTGTGAAATTCTCACCTTCTGTGAGTCTGCTCTCAGACTGTCTTAAATGTAGACAATATGTAGACAATTAAATGTATGGGAGGTGCTCATAAGTATTTTGATTATGACCAAATATTCAGGACTTCAAAGTGAAACTACAACATTGAAATTATTGAGACCCTAAATGTTAACATTGTTATTAATGAAGTAAATACAAATGCCTTAATATAAAGATAAATCTCAAATATTTTTATGCTGAAAGTTTAACAACTAGAAGTATGCAAACTGAAAATAATAAAAATGAGCAGTCAAACCAATGAGCAATTATACTCCCCTTTCCTATATATAACATTCCTATATAAGACTTGTTGTATTTGTGAATTACTTTGTATTATATAGAAAATACTGCCATAGCACTAGAGATGGAAATATGTAAGAGCTCCTGTTCTATTGCTCAAATTTCAAAATAATTAATTTCTCACATTTTTCCAAGTAATCAAAGTCCCTCAGAAGATCAAGTTTAGAGGAACTAGATGGAAAAATAACATTATAATTGATTTATAATATAAAAAGATATTTTATTTTCAAAATCCATCATATACTGTCGTGTGTCCCCTAATTATCAGTTACTTACCTGTTACAAAGCAGCAAACAGAAATAGTTTGACACTGAGGTGAAGTGAAGAAGACTTCTGGATATTCTGAGACTGATGTACTGAATCTGAGACTGCATAGAAGTAGCCTTTGGTACAGAGAAGCTTTAGAACCACTTCCTCTATTTTTCAATAGCCTGGGCTTAGAACATGGTAAAAGTCTTAGAGATATCTAAAGAAAAGAAAGTTTTCAGTTGAGCTCTTTGGTTTCATTGGATAGGAGTCACGTAAGGACCAATTTGTATTTCAGTGAGATTGTGCCTAGCTAAAAACAATTCAAATACATTCATGCCTCTTTTCTATGAAAACATTTTAGATTGTTGTTTTAGAAACAAAAGTCTCAATTTTGATTAAAAAACCCTCTCAATTACATATAATAAGCCCAAAGAGACGATTAGATCCTCTTTTCTTATCTTCTGTATTACCAAGACGATGCAAAGTTACTATTTAACTTATGTTTTACAGAGTGGCATCCGATCTTGCTAGGTAGGTATCAACAGATAAACAACCCTTTGGCAGTTCATGTTCATGGTTAATCATGTTCACCAGTAACAAGACAGATTTATATCTGTTAAGCTTTAGCTTCCAGCTGTTGGACTTTTTTTTTTTTTTTTTCTTTTTAAATGTTCCTCTGCTATATCTAGGGTCAGGGTAGTAGAAATTTTAAGTTTTTCAGTAAGTGATATTTTATGCTGAAAATTAATGAATTAAAAGTAAAGATTGGAAATGGTGTCAGGTAAGGATTTATTTTGTGTCTATAGAAGTATTTCACTTGAAACGAAAATATTTCCTTTCTGTTAAGTTGTAAGAAAAGCAATTAAAATTATGAGGTTTGTTCATAAATAAGTCATGGTATTTCACGGAAGTCCAGTAAGTGAGTCATTTCATAAGGTTACAGGGGATCTGGCTCAATTTATATCTTTGCCTGAAGTGGAAATGAACACTCATCAAAAAGGGTGGAATAATTAGAGATCATCTTTTATTGTGTTCTCAACCTAAGGCAGGACCAACTGCACCTCAATCAAATAAATACTTCATTTAAAAGAACTATATCACCAAATGATCAGGTACTCTGGGTGAGAATGATCTAATGTTTATCTTTTGATGCTGTTCCACTTTAAAAAACAATCAGCCAACCAAGTATCTGTTAAACAAGGATCAAGGGAATATTTAGATTTTTAAGGAAAAGTGGAAGAACCTGAGGAGGAGAAACTTACCTTTCACAATACTTTGTAGGCTGAAAGTTAAGGCATATTTTCTGGGGAGATACTGATGCAAATTCCCTTAGATAGAAAAAGGAACTGAATCTAGGTCTCCCTAGGATTATGTAACTGCACTAACTACTTTTTTTATTGAGAAAATGGGGAAGAAAAATTATTAAAGTACTGGCAAACTCATTAAAAAATATTAATGATGATGTAAGTACATTTCAGGGGCAAAATTGTCACCCATTTTTATTAAAAGGTTAATTGCCAACCCAGTTTCTTCTTTTAAAGAGAAGCTTCATGTATATTATAAAATTATCTCTAGAGCTGCTTTTTAGAAACTATGTATATTGGTTTGGTTTTCTCTCTGCAAAGTTTTTTGGTAATCGGAGTTCTAAATATTAACTTTTGCCGCCTTCTTAGTATACAATGAGGTCTTTTTTATTCCAGTTTTGTTGGAAGGTTGTTGTTTACATATGTGTTCCAGTCAAACGTTATTTTCACCTTAATATACAAATGTGAAAACTTCAAGTCCAGCAATGACATAGACAGACATCTAAATGTGTTTGAAACCAAATGCCTACGGAAAATTCTTGGTGTTAAATGGAATGAAGCTATAACAGATGTCAAAATACATCAGGGATTTTAACAAGTTCTTATCTCTAATGATAATCAGAAAATAAAAAGAAAATATCTAGGGTTTGTTGAATGAAACCAGAACATCTGCCTTGGCTGACATGCAACTGGGCGAGATCAGGAACATGTAAAATGGGCCACACAGAAGAAACTTTAAAACAAACCAAAACAAAACTAACAACAACAACAAACTAAATGAGAGAAGGGAAATTTAACATTAAAAAAATAGAAATAGATTGCTGGGTTAAACAGTGATGAGAAAAATGAGTCTGTAACAACATCTGTGGTGAAGAATAATTCAGATTAATGTTAGAGCACTGCCTTTAACTGAAAATCAAATTAAAAAAAAAAATAAATTCCAAGATGTCTTGCCTTTTTGCTGTGATTTTTTTTCTCATGTAGAAATCAGGTCTTGTTGAGCTAAGGTCTGCACATAAATTAAAAAAAAGACAGTGTTGGTTCAAGATAAAAGATTAACAGGGAAGATGACTAGGCATATGAGATTAAATTATCACATTTAGTAATATAAGCCTGAGTGGAAAATAATGGATATTGCTCCTTGGGCAACCTTGCAGTTCACTAATCAAAAGATTTAGAGGTACCCTGAGAGAAATGTAGAGCAGGAGACACAACTATTAAGTGGAATGACATTGAAAGGCATGTACATTGGAGAAGTCACAGAACTCATGAAAGTTATGGGAAGACCATGTAACACTAAGAAGAAAAAGAACCATGAGAATCACACTGAAGGTGAAGAAACTGGGGTGAGATGGGAAATTCCACTGTAGAGACTAAAAGAGAGAGCTGGTATGACCCAATATTGAAACTTAATTCAAAAAGAGAATGTGATGAGACAGGAAATACGATGTAGACAATATTAATGTACTCAAGTGTTCCAGATAAAATATTTTCCTTCTGTAGATAAGCATAAAGATGATTTGATATAATTTCTATGGAAAAAGTTTGTTTGTTTGCTTGTTTGTTTTTTCCCCTGTGAAAATACTTTTTTAATTTTTTTTTTTTTTTCCAGACGAAAGAAAAAGGTTAGTATATGATTTCTACCTGAATTGCAACAATTTTTTTTTTTTTTTTTTTTGGACAGTCACAATTCAGTAATTAAAAAATGAAAACGCAAAACAAAAATCCAACCAAAACAAATAGATCTGTAAAGCATATTGCCTTATGGGTGCAATTCAGGAAACTCTTGTCATAATACACACTGCACTGAACAAGCTCTGTGGAGTTTTATGATGTTGAAAGCACTGTGGGAAATATGGTATAGCTGGAAATTCTCATACTGTCATTCATGCTAAGACACCAGGCACCTTCCTGAATTAAAAAAAACAAAACAAAACAAAACAAACAACAAAACAAAATAAACCAAAAACCCAAAACACTATTTAAAAAAAAAAAAAAAAGGAAAAAAATGAAGTAACCTTCTACAAGGTAAAATCATAGATGATGGGCAATAATGATTTTTATAGTTTGGAGTTCTAGAAGTTATCTGGGGATCAATTTAATGTAAGAAGGAAGTCAGACTTGGAAGCAAGTTAAGATTGGTAGAACATTTGAATGTTATTAAAAAAAAAAAACTCTAGTTGTTGATGTGGATATTTGTGGCAAGTTGGTGGCCACAGATAGGACTAATGTTAAGGAAGTCAGAACTATACAGTCTAACCTAAATATCACACAGGGATCACCTTTGATACTGGTTCCCTGGAAAATACAAATACACAAACTGTATTTTTCAAAATAGCAATTTTATTATTTCTATAGGAGTTTCCCAAGTTATATGATACTGGGTAATACTGCACAGATGTAGTCACTTTTATTTTTGCCTTCTTTATGTTCTAGGAGAAAATTTCAAAATTGCCAAAATTTTGTGTTGCAAAAGGAAAATGTTCTATTCACTTTTTTTTTTTCCCCCCCTACTAGTTACAATAATAAGTAAAGTTATATAGTGTATTAAATTCTGTGTCCTGTTGGATAGAGTCAATTTGGTCTTAAATCGCTGTATCTCCTGTGTTAGCTCTTCATCTGCAGCCATTAGACTCCACCTTGTCAGAATTAAGGTAAAATATGCAGCAGAAGTAGCAAGGTGACAGGTTTTATCTACATCCTGGTTGAGACTTTTCCAGGTTCCTCTCTGGGTATGCAAATTGGTCCATACGTTAAGAGTTAAATCCTGACTTAGATGATCTTTAGATCTCAGACAGTGAGAGAAAGGTAAGTTTCAGTCATGAACAGATCCAGATAAAGAGGACTAAGATTACTAAGAATCTTATAAATGACAGACTCTGTCTCTAGATCTCAATTTATTTAAAGAATTCAAACTCTGGGATTTTGTTACAAGACCATTTCAATTGGATTTTTTTTTGTAGCAAGGCAAAGAAGATAGGTCAGATCATTTGAAGTGAAGCTAAGAGCAAAGTGGATTAGAATTATTTTAACATCATGAGGAAAATTGTTCTTGTCATATTGACAGTTTATGTCCTCCTTGTCAAAGAACCATTTTTTTTGAAGAGTGAATGTTGGAGATATTGAACATCAAGAATTTAGGGAACTTCCCTGATGGATATATACAATAGCACTAACTTTTTATTTGTCGCTTTTAAGCCAACGGTCAGAGACTTGTGATGCAAACTGCAGTGGTGCACATAGAAATGTGAGATAAAAAGAAAACATGGACAAGCAGAGGTCACTAAAGTAATCTGGTAAGGTTATCTTATGATTTTGTTCATTATCTGTCTATGAATGATCAAGAATTAACTATGTACCATTTTTGCAGATGCCTTTTGGTGTTTCTTTAGCTTTTGAACTAGACACAGTCAGACAAATATTTGAACATATTATTCAGGATCTTTAATCCAAAAAGGACAGATTACATAAGATATGTGCTATTTTTATATTTTCAAGATCCATTCTAATATGCGGTTGGGTTTTTCAGGTCATGACATATACAGTTATATGTATGCACGTGTGAGAAAACATGGCAGTAGGAAGCAGAAAATGTTACTTGATCTGCCATAACAGCAGTAAAGAGTGATGAAGGGTTTTAAAGACTCTAGTTTTCTTCTTAGTGTCTTTCTGGTTCTAGATAAAGAAGAAAGGGGTTTCACTTCACCTAAGTAGTGGTACTGAATTTCTGCCTAAGAAGAAAACATACTTAGCCAGCTGGGTTAGGTGAATATTTACTTTTCTGCTCTCTCCCTGTCCCTTACTTTACCATAACTACACATTGCACTGATTGAAATAAAATAAAATGGTATTGTAACAAGAAAAATCAGTTGTGATGTGGTGCTGGGTAGAAATAACCTATTGGCTGAAAGACTTTGTAAAGGCAGGACATACCTTCATAAAAAAGATATTTCTTCAGGTGATTTATAGGGGGGAAAAAAAAGTGCAGAAAATACTCTTATAAGGCTGAAGAGCTGTAGTAGCACTGTATAATTTTGCAAGATTGATAGTGGGCAGAGCCTGAGTGTGGTGCATCACAAACTAGTTAGGAGTTAACTCAGTGAGGAGTGAAGTGGCAGACACTGGAGTAGCTTCAAGAAAATAACATTGTTAGAAATAATATCATCAGTCTGAGCCCGTTAGATGGAATCTGCCTGGGAATGAGAACTGAAATATGAGAACTTCTGAAAAGAGCATTGCTATTTTTAGCTTGGGTGGTGGTGAATGATTGAGTAAGAGAAGGAACAAAGCTGATTGCAGTAGCTGTATAGGTTGGTCAATTGCTCCTGAGATGAGGAAGCATAGACTGAGGATTCTTGTTAGAAATGGCTCCACTACTGACTGAGAACTTGTCATTTGATTGCTTTCTTCATCAGCTAGTTTGAATGAGAAAATCTTCACATTACACATGCAGAACTAGCTACCTACAGTGTATGAACATTTAAACTTTCTGTGTGTAAACTATACCGAATGTACTTATTCACTCCATGCTATCAAAGCTAGTAAATAAACAGCTTATTTTACTAAACAGATTACTGTGAACTTTGCAATTTTGTATATTCGCTTCTTTAGTCACTGTTTTTCTCACATATTTGTATCTCTTACTTTCACACCTGACAGTCCAGACTACACATACACTTAGTCTATTTGTAAACTATCTTTTCTGCAACCTTTTGAGAAGAAGGTGTCAGTTTCTCAGACACATATGCGAGGTATTACAGTGGTGACCACATGTACTACTATTTTTCTAACTTGATGATACTGCCAAGATAGCTTTGCAGCATTTGACCTGTGACAGGATACAAGGAAGGTAAGTTTTAATGATGATGTAAGGATAAAATTAAAATTTGCCTTATTACAGCTGTAAAGTAGACAAGCACCTGGGTAATATGTATGTGCATGCATTTCCAGGACACTTAGCAATTCCCTGTTAGTCCAGGAACTCCCCAATTACTACTTTGTAGATTGAAACACTGGACTGACTTGAAATAATGTGAAGGACTGCACTGGTAGCCAGCTTCACAGTGAAGCATTTGATTCACTGTTACAGAATCTCAGACAGCCCTGAGATTCCCTTAGGCAGCTCCTGCTGCCACCCGAACAATTGATAGGCACAACCTTCATGCTTAAGATATGTTGATTAACTCTCTGGGTGAATAACCTGGTTATGGCAAGTACTCCCCTGTCAGCCCTGTAGACTTTCATATAGTGTTATAGAGTTGACCAATCTGTAATTTGAAATAGTATAAACTGTTCCTGCAGATGTACTAAGGGTCACATGGGACATTCCTTTCTATATAGTTAGGACAACTAGGAGAAGTTTTGTTCATGATTTAAGATAATGAAGAGAAATGGACCATGCATGCATTGCAGTGGTCATGCAGGACAACGGACCAGCTGGGCTGTAGCTCCCAGTCTCGCTGGTGATGCTCTTGCAAGCACCTTTGTAATAGAGACTCCTGTCAACAGCCCAACAGTGACTGGCCACCTTGTAAAAGAGATTTCTTTACTGTGTGGAAAAGTCAGGTACACTCTGTGAGTGTTTGTGCAACAAGCATTCAATTCTCCATTTGAATAATTTGAGCAGGCTAACTTCCAAAATCGAACTGAGATGTTGCTACCAAACAGACTTGAAAGACAAAGTGCTTTATTTTTGTGTGTGGGTAGCATTTCTGTTTTCAACATTCATCTGAAGTTAAAGTAGCCTAAATCCATGTAATTAAAGATATTTGTGTAGTCCAGGCTAACACAGAAATAAAATAAACCTAAAGAATAAGGAGAAAAAAAAATCAAAAAAGTATGCAGCAAAACTTAAGACAATTAGAAAGCATTAGAGTAAATGTGTTGCTTTTCCTTGCACACATTTCTGTCTGAGATGTTAAATATATTGCCTAGTGACCTGAAAATGAATTGGGAAGTTGCAGTGCTAACTGGACAGCTGAAGTTAATAATTTCATTAGGCTTGATTAATGGCTTCATTTTTAATGAACTATTAGGATTTAATTCTAACTTCAGTTATCCATGAGTAAAAATCTACATTGAAGTTTCAGGTTTGTTTAGATTTTACATTCATTTAACAAAGATGTATGACAAATAGATGACATTTTCCATGCAGATACTGGCACTTGCGTAAAGACAAATTGTTAAGTGCAATAGAAGCAGCAAAGTGAACTCATTACTTCTTTGGAACAGTTCCTTCATGTTTTCTCTCTGTGTCTTCTAGCATTTTCAGATTATTCAACCTTTTTACATATAGCAGTATTCAGTGCTCTTTTTATGATATTTTGATATCTCTTCTTGCCCAAGATGATACTTTAATACAACAAAGTAATAGAGAAAATTTAAGATTTCCTTAATATTTTCTTAAATCCTTATATTTTTTAGTTTATCTAATAATGCTCCTTTAGGAGGCACTTTGGCACAAGGGCAAAAGACACTCTGATCCAGTGGTATTCAGCATCTTCTGCTGAGAGAGCTCCACCAGCTGTATCACTAGGCAGTCAAATTTTCTATAGTATCCAAATTTCTGTAACTAAAAAAAAAAAAATTCTAATGTAATTGTTTAACCTCTGGTGGTCAATCATCAATGTTATTATTTTAATTCCCAGGAAAAAAAGGGTATTGAAAACTGTTAATTGGAAATAATGCTATGCCAGCATACAGGACACTCCAGATGCAAGGTAGAATGTCTTTGCAAATTTTTGGAGCCTATTACAACCTTTCAGAGACATCGTAGTCTGAAATGTTGTCCTCTAGAGCAGGTTACACATGAAAGTGCTAAGAGAAGGCAATTTTTTTTTTTTTTTTTTCTGTAAGCCTTGAAAACTCATGAATAAAATATTAACAAGTACAAATCTATACAAAATCCAAACTGTAAACTTTCAGTACTGTGGGCAGCTTTCTGGGAATACAGGAAGCTAGAATAGGAAAGAAAGCATGATGAAAGGGAAATCAGTATCAGAAAAGAGGAGCCCTAGGCCAAAATTTTTATCTGGAATTAAGTCTTTTATCCTAGTGAAAGTATACAGTCATAGTCTATCAAGAATATTATTATTAAGGAGCTAAACCAGAAACATTCTGAAAGGAAGAAATTATAAGTTGCTTAGAGGGAAAACCAATGTCTTTATAAATGCAAAAAAACCCAGACCAAACCCAAATGAACCAAACAACAACCAAAACACACAAGAAGAATGAAAAATAATCCAAAATCCTTGCTCTTTCTGATTGGTGTGAAAACAACTATTTTTTACCCACTAAATTTCCTGTTTTAGAGGAACAGAGTCCTACTGCTGCTGAGGTGACAGTTTCTAAACATAAACGTTCCACATTGCACTCTGTCTCTCTCTCTCTCACCACCTCTGTCCCAGTGGACGAAGATGGTTAAGCTGCTCTGTGACTCATTTTTATTAACTAGACCTCAGATGCATAGTGCTTAAATAGATGCCCTTTTTTTTTTCCACTTTCCCCTAACTGGTGTCCTCGTTTATCTGCCATTTAAGCACACAGTAATGCTGTTGACTTAATCGACCTCCATTGGCTTCAGTGGGAATTCTTGCATGCTTAAATTTCTCTAGTGCTCTACAAAACTGGCACTTGGGAGATGTACATTTTGTGCACCTTCTTCCATGAATGGAGACTAGTAAATTGAGAACAGCTGCCATTTTTTTTTTTTGCAGATGTGTTATTTATTATCTCTGTGCAAGGTGTTGGTAGTTCATCACAAGAATACACCTTTTCTTACTTGAAAATAGTAAACCAGCTGGACTCAGGGTCAGTATCAGGGAAGCTGAGCCTGAAAGGTCTGATACAGCATAATATCCCAGATTAGAGGAATAATTCACTTCACAGCAAAAATGTTGATATTCCAACTACAGTTATAAGTAATTCTTTGAGGAAAGTTTTTAGGAGAAAGTGTGAAAGCTCTGGAACTGCTAACAGATGTAAATCTGAACAGTAGAAGTTATAACCAAATAAACAGGATAGAAAAGGGACAGCAATTCATTAACATTGGTTTCAGTTCCCAATCTTTAATGATTAATCTTTAGCGGCAGAATGAAACTAATCATGAAGAATGCAGTATTTTGGAAGAAAACTCTCCAAACTTTGGATAGTCTTTAACATCTTATGACATTTTTCACGTTTCACCACAACTTAACTATTGAAGCAATGGAGACACAAGCTATTTATATTGCTTTCCTTTTACTTATTAGACTATAATTTCCCCCCCCCCCTCTATAAAATAACTTTTTTGTTTCAAAACCAATCTGGAAGTCAAATCTTACCAAATTGTAGCATACTATATTGTGATAGACTGTTTAACTGATGTTATACTATATTAACTAATAATGATAATTGCACAATTACCTAATAAGTTTACTTGGTTATTATAATCTATTTTTATTCTAATATACTAACATAAGGTATTAAAAGTCAGAGAAATAATATATCAATAAACTGAAATGTGAGACTGATCTTGACAAACTACATGACTAAGATCCCACTAATCTAATTAGGAGAAGAAAAATACAGAAGTGAAGTGTATTAGGTGTCTGAAGGTGTTAAAATGCATCTAACAGATTTTTCAGCTGTGCTAAATTCAATTTTTGACCTAACCACCATGGAGTTTACTCTTCAACTAATCCAGAGAAAAATCTTTATTTTTAACATGCTCTACAATGTCATTGCTACAGAAGGTAAAATAAAGTCATCATGAATAGCTGCACAAGAAGAACAGAGTGTGCTTTTTCATAAATGATTTTTCTATTGCATGTAGCACTTGTAATAGGAGATTCTGAATAAGCAATTAGGTGTAAACGTCACTTATTTCATTTGGAGATTCAAATTCCTGTAAATCATTGCAAAGGTCACTTTCTATGGATTTGTAATGAGGTCTTAATGTCACAAAGTATTTTTTATCTCCATACATATAGTTGCAGGCAACATCTTTTTTTAAGCACTGACTTACATTGCTGATTTTTATTTCATCAAAATTACAGTAAGAATAAATGAATTTATAAACAAAAAAGTAAAGAGAACCTTATGTAACTAGTTCTACTACAAAAAAGATTATATATATTCAACCATGGTTTTATATTTGTCTTACAGTATGACAGTTTTGGAACTATGAGCAAGGTAGGGTGATCTTTAATTTGTAAAGGAAGCAGAATTAACTGAAGTTATTTTACTCTGAATGGTTTTGTAATACAAATATGTTTCAATGGTCTGCAGATCAAATCTGCTCAGTTTACAAGAAATGTGTTACCATTTTGTATAGTATTATATTTCTGCAGCTCTAAACTCTGAGATTTGAAAAATTAAGTTGTGCTGTGGTCTGCACCAGCATTAGTGATAATTGAAGATCATTAAACACAGACAACCCAACTTCTCTTGTACTTGCATAATAATGATACTTAGTGGGAGCAGAGTAACAGTGATCGTCCACATATAAAATCTTGCTGGATTCTTGCACAGATCCCAGGTGACTTTGCCATGAGAAAACCAGTTAAAATTATTCCTTGTTAGTTAAGACAAAAGGAAAAGAAACTCAAAATATCTTCTGTAGTCTTCAACAGTCTCCCAGAATGCCTAAATGTCATTTTGAGTCACAATAGGAATTAATTTTAAAATATAAGCTGATTGTTTTTAGAACCTGTATTTCTTTAGTTGTATGTTACTGATAACATTCATGTAAAAGCTGATATAAGCTACCCTCCCAGTACAATATTATTTACACAAGCTAAGTGCCACAAATTGAAAGTGATACTTTTTTAGCTCATTGATTGATTTTTGTATTGAATCTCAAGGAGAACTTTGAAAGAAAGGCCAAATGTTATGAATTCCAATGAATAATGATATTTTCTTCACTTGCTCAGAAACAGAAAAAGTGTTTATGTTTTTCAGATGCATTACGTCAAAATCTATATGTGTGTATATATATGGAGAGAGAGATAAGAATACACATTTATATATATTTAGATAACTGATCTATAGGAAAAGAAAACCCATATTGATGTAGTGAACATAAGATAACAAATGCACTTGCATGAATCAAGGTAAATGTACATCCCAAATTAATGTATCAGAAAATGGATACTTTTTTTTTTTTACTTCATTCTCAATTTTGAATAACTATACCATTGGCACAGTTTATGGGGCAATGGTTCAAAAGGCAAAGGTTTTTCAGGCTTATAATAATTTTGGCAATGGCAACACAGGTCTTTCATACATACCCAGCTGTTCTATATCAGAATAGGTGCGGGCAAGAGGCTTGGGAACTCTCTGTGCTTGTTCAGACTCTTGAGATTTTCAGCAAGATTGCTTGTTTTGATGTGAGCATCTGTGCCACACTAAAAAACATCAGCCTAAAACTGCTGAATGGTCATCAGATGGTAGAAATGGCTTTCAGCCACTTCTGACCTTATGAAGATCAGCCTCTGCCAAGTGAAAGGTTTTACAGCTTTCCTCCAGTGTTTCACAGAGTGTACTTTCTAATTCATTCATAAAGGTTATATATAATTTTTTAATTTGACATGCTTTCAGATGAGACTTTATTCCAGGCCATTATTTTTTTTTTTTTCCTGAGTAATTGCAACACTCTTCCCTGCATGCTCTCTAGTTTTTCTGTAATATTGTACATGGTCTGTAAAAGATTCAAAAACTCCTAAGCCAAAACTTCAACACTGAGAAATCAGGAATAATCCTTTCAAATTCTGAGCAACTTTAAACCCTTCAGTCTGACAGTGGTAAAAGCAGCAGCAGAGATGTTAAGTACAGCTTTGAAAACAGAGCTATTTTTTTCCCAAAATTTATAGCTTGAAATTTTGAAATATATTACCATTTTCCTCCCAGAAGCTTCACTGTCAGTTACTAAGTAAAACCATCATTAATCACAAGTCGCTGTAGTCATGTGCTGATTGTAATTTGGTCACACTGAACAAAAGACGAATGATATAGAATACTATTAGCAATGATGGTTTTAATGTAGACATTTATCATTGATTCAGGTTCACTTGATATGACTTTGGGATAAAAACAGAGAAAAATTGCCTCGCTATCAAAAATTTTATTTCTATTAAATCATAATTTTGGCAAAGATGTGCAAATAAGACTGGCAGAGCTTTCCTTTCCCATTTTTCCTCTCCTAAAAGACACAATTAGAGAGGACTCAGAAGAACCCAGATGCAGTGCAATTAGAACAGTGAATGCTGATTAGTTGCCATCTATCTAATAGCTAATAATAGAAGCACAGATTTTGGCAAGCTATTTATAGGAATCATTCAGCTTACCCAGCTTATCAGAATAGGTAAGATCCTACAGGAGTAGTATAGATCTACATGCACTTTCTGCAAAGGCTTTATTCCTCTCTTCACCTTATAAAACTCTTTCAAAATAGCCCTTCATAATACTGCCAGTGACACTGAGACTGATGACACACTTAAGAAAATCTTGGTTATCTAACTTTGTTCCAAGGTAGGAGCCAGAAATACAGTTGTAAGTTTGTGTGGGAGAAGAAAAGAAGACAGACATAATATTAATATGCTTCTCTTGTAGAAAATACATTGTGTTGTGTGGGCTAAGCATCATTACTGTTCTCTGAGGTAACCTTATAATTGTAAAACTGACAGGAGCAACACAGCATAGAAATGCATCTATAATTCAAAATTATCATTAAACCTTGAATGTGATCTAGTCCTAGCTGATAATTCACAAATACATAGTTTCAGAATTGAGTCCAAATTCTCCATCAGGAAAGAAATGTACCATTTTACATGTAAAAAGACAGAAAATCAAATGTGTGTCATTCTTGTTTTGGCTTCAACTCTAAGGATGGAATCCAGAAGGTCCATCTGTGGCTGCAGGAGGGCCAAAATGTAATGGCCCTGAGTCAATTCAGGCAGGCAGGTGTACACTTGGAAGAAGAGTTTACTGTACAATGTAAACCTGAGGTACATGATACTCTGAATTGTTTAAGGGAGTCTTAAAGCAGATTGTGGGGTGGGAGGGGGAGAGAAAGAGAGAGAGACACAGAGAGAGAGAGGCTTAATTAATGTTTGTAAATGTCACATCTGCAGGTCACAAATACCACAAGGGTTCAAAGAATCAATTGCAGCTAATACAATCCATGAAGGTTTTTCCTTTTTCATAGTTTTGTTTTGTTCTGTGTTGCTTTTTGCAATGAATGAATTGCATAGCTGGATGTTGTCTGCAAGCGCTGTGACTTGTGATTAGAGCTCTGTGGAGACCATGTCCATAGGCCAGCATGTGTGAAAGAAACTGTGGTAGTATTTATCCAGAAGAAAAAAAAAACTTCACTAGTCAGTAGCAAAGTAGGAATCATTATGTAGTCTTTTTGGACAACAGTGCTTGGAGAATTGTAACCTTTTTGCATGTTTTTACAGCAAAAGGGTCTTTTATCCATTCTTAGTAAGTTTTTTATTAAATTATAACAGTATTTGAGAATAAAGTTCTATGTGTTAGTAGCCTAAGTTCTTGAGGACTTTTTCTTAAGGCTGTGACCAGATTATACCCTCATGAAGATACTACAACAGTGCACTTCCTTTATGTTTGGTGTCTTAAAGCAGTTATACAGTTACTGAATGCCAAAGCTGAACTTATCAAATAGCCTAACCAAATTTATTAGTCTGGTGTTAGCTTTGGTTTTCCCCATTTGCAGATTTTTTTTTGTTCTATTTATCAACCCATTTGGAACTCATTTCTACATTTGATAAAGAAAATTGCTTTGGAAGACATTATTAATTGACCCATTTTTAGCTTTGAATTCAGCTGTTCAGTACAATATGTGCAACACAGAGTAATCTTTAAGAGTCCTGCTAGCTGGCATTGAAATGAATATTCATATTCATATTCATATTCATATTCATTTTTCCACTTTCCTGAAGGATTCCCTGAAGATTACATGGAAAACAATTCTGTCTTGATGTCTAAACCAGTTCATATAAAAACATCCAGCCCATAGTGACATTGGTGTACTCCAGCAGAACAGTACACTGGATAGTTTTGTATATACTGTATATTAACAAAGGTTGAAGTATTGGGTTCTTTGCATACAGTTTTCCAGGATGTTATGTTGCCTCAATGGATGGGCAAAGACTGCTAGCTAGTAAGTGATGGCATAAGGCAGCATATATTTTGGAGATACAGGGTCTCTTGTGAGAAAATGGGGAGTGGTCTGCTTCATTAAACCTTACAATGTTGTAGGAAGTGTCCCATAAGCCCAACCTGGCCGTATGCAAAGGTGCTAAAAATAGCCAAGTCTCATCCAGAACCCTTAACATTTCCAAACCTGTCAAACCTGACTTGTACTACTTATGATCTGAGAGATAGGGCTATTAGTGAGCAGAAATCCCTTTTTTTTGTTGTTATATGTGGTACATAAATGAAGCAAGGATCTCAAAAAGTAGTCTTCATCAATCACTTGGTTATCTAAATTTATAATTCTTGAAAGCTGTTTTGTTGTTACTGCATATTCTACAAGTGCTGTTCTGAACCTTCCTGCATTTTTTTGAG
Organism: Merops nubicus; assembly: GCF_000691845.1. Lineage (NCBI taxonomy): Eukaryota > Metazoa > Chordata > Aves > Coraciiformes > Meropidae > Merops > Merops nubicus. The sequence continues at coordinate 57,543 of NW_008595614.1, forward strand.
ATGTAGGTTTGTTGGAAGGGTTTTGTTTGTTTGTTCAGGGTTTTTTTGTGTGTGTGAAAATAGGGAAAACACCATCATATTTCCCATACCATTAGCTGATCCACCTGGGTCTGGTAGAATAAGACTAGAGTTATTGTTTGTGTCTGAGTGTCATATAGTTGGAAGTACTGTCATGCTACTGCCATGTAGTAATTAGAGGTTTTTGCTTTTAAAAAATTGTGTTAGAACTGAATTTTAAATTATTTGCCCACAGTTATAGTTTGTGGTGCTGAAGTCACACAAAGAGACCTTTGGATTTCTAGTGATCTGGCTAGAGAATTATGGTGATTTTGACAGGTCTTTTTGAGACAAAACCTTCCCTCAAACCCACAAATATGTGCGTAATTTGCCCATTTAGAACCCGCTCACAAGCACCCAGTTACTGATTTTGTCCTGAGCTTTCTACCTTTTTACAGGAGAGGCATCAGCCATTAACAGCACTGAGCAAAAATCCACAAATAACTTCCTCTGATGATTTACTAAAACCTTTAACAATACAGTTTATGCTTCTGTATATTTTTCCTGTCACTTCTGCAACTATGATTTATGTAAGGAGCGCTTCTGCCCACTCTGGAAATATAGACTATGTTGTGCAATCACTTCTGAGCTGTTCTACTTGCTGTGTACTTTGATGAATAGTACTCCCCTTGCACAGAGAGATATTTCCAGTGAGGTCAGAATTCAGGAGGGAAAGGAAAAACCCAGCCCAGTCTACTTCTAAAATTGTTTCTGTTGTCTGGTGAAGGTAACCACCAGTTTGTTTGTGGTGACATGCTTCCACTGCACAGTTCAGAAAGGTCTTGACAGCTGTAGGCTACTGTGATCTTGCCCTTTCCTAAACCCAGAACAAAGAGACATATTGCTGACACCTATACCTGTAATACTGAAGGTCCTATTTAGTTGCTAAATTAAAATAGCCCTTGGGATAACATGAGACTTAAGTGTATTTAAAATCCTTGGAATATGTTTAATTGAAACAAGTTGGTGATGTGATTGACAATAATTACTAATAGGCTTAACCTGTTCCAAAATTTCTGTTGAATAGGAGGATTGTCTGTACTAAACTGTCAGCTTGAAAGCTGTGGAAAAGTTTTTAAAATGTCCTACAGAAGTTTGATCAGCGACCATTGAGGATAAGGTTCCATACACTTGGAATTTTATAGAAAATTAATTCATTCTTTCTTTCTTTCTTTCTTTCTTTCTTTCTTTCTTTCTTTCTTTCTTTCTTTCTTTCTTTCTTTCTTTTATTATCTTTACATGCCCCTTGTACATTTGAAGATGTTACTCATGTCTTCAGCTGTTTTGTACTCTTCTCTTACTTTATGCTGAATTAAGCTGTTGCCTAAAATGTTAAGATTTATGGTTCCTTCCTTTCTTATCATCTCCAAGTTAATGATGGTGGCTGCCAATTGTAAGTAGTAATGGTGGTTGCTTCTTCTTTGTCATCTTCTTCTTCAGGAAAAAACTTTTCATTTCCTGGTCTTTAATGGTTCTTTCATGGTGGTTGCCCTTAGCCAGTGATTAGCAATTAAGCTATAACTGCTGAAATGTATGTAAAACATGATATCTTTCCTAATGTGGGAGTTAGGTTAAATATGACATCAGATACTATTGTGTATGATACTTAAGGCTGTCTGAAAAAGCAGAATTCAGTTTTACCATATCATATAAAGATTTCTGGTCTTGGTTTTGTCCCACACTAGATAAATTGCAGATCTTTTACAGTCAGTGGAATGAGAAAGTGAAACTGGACTTCCTACATCCCTGTGCTGTGAGCACCAGTCTTTACAGTCAGTCTCATAAAATGTTATGTTGGCACTGTCCCACTCAAGAATTGATTGGTCATTAAGTTTTCTTTAGAGGAGAGATGTCACCACATTCAGCAGTAGTTAAAACACTTCTCAGGGGAGAGAAACCTCCAGCTTCAATATTTCTGTGGAGCCAGTAGGGAATTGTTTTGATTCTTCTGCATCCTAGCTGAGTGTTCTTCTCATGCCTTCTTTGCCTCCCACAAAAATCCTTACTGTGGAAGAACTGCAGACTAGTTTTGGTTTAACTACTGATAAAAACTATTCTTTCAATGATGGCAGCAAAGAATCTACACAATGGCAGGTAGTAGAGTGCATTTTCACCATGAGAGATGGAAATGTGTACGTGTCAATATGTATTTTCTATCATCTCAGAATAACTCGGGTCCTCTTCTCTGATCAGCTCCCCTGACTCCAACTCGTGAGTTTACCTTGTGGAAAATTTCCGTGGGATTTTGTGGAAAACTGCTTAATCAGGTATAGGTGATTCTATTCTATAATTACCTTTTCAGAAGAGTTTCAAACTAGATGGCAAACTATACCACCAATACAAAGTTAGAATACTAAGTCCCAGTCATGCTTCTGAAAAGAAACCCTGTTTAGTGATGCTTGGAGTAAAAGGTGTATGTTCCAAAAATTATGTCAAACACAAAAGGCAAAGAATATCTTCCATACTGAAACTGCAGCTTCCTGAAAACAAGTGCGATTTTGTGTGGGTGATAAAGTTTACACAGTCAGAGCTTTCTGAAAACAAATCCTTTGAGAGAATCTGCTGCTGTGATTATAAAATATGTTAAACGATTTTTAAAACCCTTGAATTCTAAAGATGCTATTGGATCAAACAGAGTTATGTTTATTTCTGGCAGTACCAATTTTTCTGTGTTATCTTCTTTTAGGAAGAGCCCTCTTGACTTATCTCATACTGGATAAATGGCTTTTATTAACCAGAAAGTCCTTGTTTTGAGACATTCGAAAAGTGAGAGAAGCGTTGTAATAATACTAAATGACATTACAGAGTACAAGCCCTCAAAATGTAGTCAAAGAAAGGAGATCATCAATTAATAGCAAGAGGGAAAAATCCAGTGATTTTGCTATGTAATCATTACTGATCGTGAGTCTATCTTCTTCATTTATCTCACATAATAGGAAAACGGATCAACTATTTGCTGCTAAATTCTTCCATTTCCTCAGTATCTAAGAATATTTAAAAGGTACTTTTTCTCACCAGTTCCTGATTCGTGAATTATGAAAAAGCTAGAAAAGAAGTGTTTTCCCTGAGGGCCCCTGGATTAAGTACTTCTCGGTCTAAATATTCTTTGGCTCTTTGCCATTCACTGACTTTATCAATCATTTGCACTTATACAGCACTTTGCAAACACCATTAAAGTTATGCCTTGCCTCATTCCTGTGTGAAGGGTAAATATCATGCCATATTCATTAGAAAATGTAGATGGATTTATGTAGACACTAGAGAGGATACTGTTAACTGCTAAATTTCTTATACATATTTATCTGTGTTTTCCCCTCATTTTGTATTTTGCAGAGAACAGGATTGCCATGTCTTTTAATAAATGTGCTTATGGCTGCAGACTGAGCCCATTCTAAATTCATAGGAATTAATATATATATAGTCACAGGAAGATGACTCTAGATGATGTTAGTGTAACCCCTTTGAAATTATAATGCCATGATAGGCCAGGTTTCTCAGCTTCTGCCTGGGACAGAGTTAGCATTCC
>NW_008595614.1:61156-125272 GCF_000691845.1 Merops nubicus
TCTAGGCTATCCTAATCACTGAAGCATATTAAAGGAATTATATTGCCCATTGAAAAATGAAATGTGGACATTAGGACTGGGTTAAGACCTGTATTTGAACTTGTTACTCACGTGCTCATATTACCAGTTTATGGGGAATATCAGAACTGTCCATTGTTAAGTTATTTAAAATATATCTTAGTCTTTGTAAGGTATATATAGACAGAATGGGAGATCATACTATAAACAGGTAAACATATATATGTATATATAATGGAACATATACAGTACAATTTTTACATCACATTTTTCTTTGTATACACTAAAAGACATTTTTACTCAGAGTGCATTCCTGAATAAATGTGTTACAAAAAGCAAGATATATTTTGGCTTTGATTTTTTTTGTATATGTTTATTCTCAACAAATCATAAGAATTACTGAAGAACCCGCTGCCCCAGTGATGCTCTTTTCTAGGCTTTGTTGAAAGAGTCATGATACAAACTTCCCAGCTGAGGGAGGTTTCAAAAGGGGAGAGGTGGGAATATGAAATTAATCTGGCCACCCATTGCACCCCTGCATCCTATGCTGATCCCTGACAACACGCTGAGGCAAGCTTTTCACTCCTGCCCTTAGGTGCAGCCTGGAAGCCCCACACTTGCTTCCTAGCAGCTGAACTGGTCCCAGTCTGGCACAAGCACTTCCACTGGAAAAGGGGGGAAGCACAGCCTAAGTACCAGGTGAAATGAAGCAGTTACGTTGAGGTGCAGGATACAAAAAGGCTTTATTGAAGGAGGCCTCCCACTTGTTTACTTTGACGAGTATTTCTGTCCTTTGGGAAGGCTGAAGAGGTTCAGCCAAGAGCACTCACCTTCTCCAAGCTATGGCTTTTCATGTTGCTGTGAACTTCTCTCATATTCTAAGCATGTTTGCTGGGCTCCTTCTACTATCAAGAATTTAAAAGAATAAGTAAGGAAATAAGAGAAGAGAAAACTTCTCATGCCAGACCAAAATATTTTTGTTACAGTTCTGACTTCTGTGTTTGATCTGCTAAATTGAATACTAAAATGGGGCCAGGTAGGTCAGAAGTCCTGTTTTGCACTTCTGGCTTCTGATTTGGTAGAAATAATTGTAACCCTCTCAGTGAAATTCACAATAGCAATGCGATTCTTTAAAGGATCAAGACCTCTTTTCTTTAACCTGCTAGCAATTTATCTTGGAATAAGTGGCAATTACTAGTCAAGATTTGAAAAGCATTGCTTATGATTTTTTTTTTCCCCTCTGGCATTTAAAAGGATTTTTTCTGTCTTTTCCTCAGTAAGGTAACTCTTTTAGTAAGATATATTTATTATTTTTATTAGTACACACTCAATAGTGCTACTACCTGTGATTGCTGTGTTCAGTTTTTTTTTTTTTTTTCCATGTATGTCAGTGTAGATAACAGTTATCTCATTTGCTGGATAAAACATTATTAATGCTCAGAAAGGTTTAAAAGAGGGGGATATCTGGACCAAACATTATCTAAGCTAAATTTTATGATTGAGTTTTAGAGCTTGATTTACAGAAAATTAATATGAAAGGTTCATTAATTTCACCAAGAATGAATGTCTCATTTCATGAGAAAAACCAAGATGTTTTATTTTTCAGTTGAACATTATATTTTTTTAGTTCTACCAGCAAACACCAAAGCAGTTATTCATAGAGCTCTTGCAGTGGGTATCTTGATCTTGCTTCAAAATCTGATTTTCTTGCATATTTCTTGCAATATAATAATTCCCATTCTTCTCAGCCAATAATCTCTCCTCCCTACTCCCAGATCCAAAAAAAGATATTTATGATTCAGGCTACTGTTCATGCCCTGCACATCTAGTGTTGGAAAACTGTTTCCCTCTTTCTTTTTTTTTCAGCCAGCCACTCACCCCACAGTGAGTTTACAGGAAAGATAATAGAAGCTCCACGCTCTGTTTTCTAGAGTTTCTTTATCCTAATCAAACACAAGAAATTTTACACAACAGTAAAATATGAACTTATGAATTTGTGGGGGAAGTTTTGGACACCGTATTCCCCCTCAATTTTGCAGTGTTTCAGGGGATATTTTGATTTTTTTTTTTTTTTTTTGAAAAGAAATAATGCCAGTGAAGTTGTGTCATCTGTCTGTGCTAGAAGGGCTGGGTAGAGATGGCAGACCTAAGTTAAAGTCTCATAAGAGGAAAATGCAGGCTGAACATTATACCTAACTGTTGCAGGGGATAGGAACCACTTGCTCAGTTGTTATGTGCATCATGGTGTTTGATACCTGCCAATCATGCCACCATGGAGGTGGTACCTGCTACTTTGCACATCTCCAGCTGGTTATCAAACAGGTAAAGTTCATGAGATGAAGCTGTGAGCAAAAGGGGAGGTTCGCCTTATGTGTGAAGTACATGAAGGAGAAGTAAAAGTCTTGTGGAAACGTGCAAGAAGTGCAACAGGGGGAGGCAGGAGACAAGGAAGGCTGCCTTAATCTGGTATTGCTATGGTAAAGACAGAAGGTAGAAAACCACAAACTTTGTGATTTCAGCTGCCTTCCAGATCCCACTAGCAAAAGTCTGTTATTCCAGATGTTGGAATCTGTGGTTAAATACACCTTTTATCTCCATCAGTATGTATGCTAGGTATGAAAAAAACATGTGTGGCAAAATGGATTTTGCATTTATTTAGTGTATAGGTTGTACATGCTGTGAAAATAAGTACAAGGAGGGAATGATTCTAAAAGGGAACATGACAGGGCAGAAGCACTTTCAGATGTGTGTGTGGTCAGTCACCCTGCCATGAATCAGATGAAATGTACTTTTATCTCTGATCATTTTATAGTTTCTCCTTGTGTACGTGCTTGGTACTACTTTCTTATATGTTCTGTCTGGCACACAGTTTTTGTTTCTTTCCCCATCTATTTATTGTCTTGTGTAACACACACTATTCCTCAGTCACCAAATAATCACAGCATTCCAATAGGATTTATAGCTGCCTAATTCATGGGATAATTTGACCCACATTATCCACCTGGTTGGACACGGATAAATTAGGAGCGAACTTGTTTTGTACAGGTGTGATACAATACATTTGATCTTAAAACTGGCTATGAATAAAAAGGGTAATTATTCCCCAAATGCTTCATTAAAGCTTGAGGGATAAATTGGTAATGATGTGTGTGGGGATTTCAATGACTAAATCCTATTGTTGTTAACAGGATTTCAGTATTTATCTCCCCACACAGCATTTAAAATCTCTCAATAACAATAATAATTTTAAAAGGCCCACTAACAACATAAGAAGTGTAAAGAATAAGTTTGCAAAATTGTCTTCTTCACTGCTTTCAGATTTGGATTAACAAAGTGTGGGTCCTTGGCAATATTTTCCAAATACAGGTAACAAACTATGAGATATTTAGTGTATACCGTGACAATTGATAAGTTTTAACTTGTTACGTAACTTCGGAGAAGATCTGTATCAAATAACAGAACCTTTGTAATGCCCCTGATATCACTTGGGCACTGATTTTGCAATCACATTTGCAAAAATGGACTCCTATATCCAGACCAAGCCCACAGATGCCGAAGAGGCTCCACACAATGAAGGCATCAGCTCATGGAAATCCAATTGCAAAATCAAGACCTTAATTCCCTTTAGTTTTGTCTCGTCCTAATGAGAGCTGTCAATTACTTATAGCAATTAGGTGGGCAATAGATGTTAATGGGATGAGATTTTAAATATGCTATTTCAAAATTATATGAATAAATCATACAAATTTCTTTGCCTGTCTTTTACCATATGTCTTCCTTCAAATCCATATAGTTTGTTTTACATCTGTTAAAAAGGCACATAATGTAGAGATAATACTGTTGACTTTGAAGGACTTTAAAGGTGATGTGCCAGTTTTTCAATAATTGTCACAAAAGACATCTTTTAGCTAACAACGGAATTGTTGAATCTGAAAGTAAGATTATGGGTTGGCTAGTAAAGATGCTCCATTTTGTTCTTTTTTATGTCGCCAGTACTCACTTGTGAAACAAAACTTTTTACGTTACATTGCTCATAACTTGTTCGTCAGACGCAATGAGATTGTAATGTTTGTTGTGGTTATGGACGTAGAGTTCACCCCTACATTCCTTATGTTTAAGATTGATGTAATTTATTAAAATCAGCAGAAACCTGATGGGGTATCTATCATTTCTTCATAAGGCAGATACCACGCAAATAGTTGTAGTTAAAATACAGATTTGAATCCGTTTTCCTGACTTTAATGCAACCTTATGCAAACCATGTATTAAAATATGCATCTCAGTATGCCAGGCACTGGATGTATCCTGTGGAGAAAACAAGCTTAAGTTAAGCAGATATGCCTTCACACTGCAGAGTGCTCAGTTGCTGGATCAGGTCAGTGTTAGACAATTACAGGTTCCGATATTCTAAATAGAGTCTTCGCAGAGAGCACCATTAAATAACTGCACAGATCTATTCATTTTTCCAAGCAGAGGCAATAATTGGTAACTGTTGGCATTACATACAAACACTGTGTTCCTCCAAGAATAGCCCAGTGTGATTAGCTCTCAGTAGATTGGCTGTTCTTTTATGAACTCTCTTGAGTGGCTTTTTGTCTATACACACTTAAGATAAAGCCACTGTAACTGAGCACAGCTGATGAGTCATCTCACCGAGTTCTGTACATCTGTTCCAAAACAGTTCATTGTTTTCTTGAAAAAAGAACAAACTTCTATTTTTGAGAAAGTCTGGGTTCACAACATTGTTATTAAGAAAAGCTCAGGCAGACATCTTATAATCTTAGCCTGTGACATAAAGAACACTTCTGCTTCAGTCTAACAGTAATACCTAGTCTAAAAATGCCTTTTTGACATTGTTTTTCTAGCTATTGGCTTTTCTTTCTCCTACCTAAATGCAGAATTCAAACTGTGTTTTCGTCCCTAAATCACATTTTAGTTCCAGGGATTAGAGATGATTCAAAAGTAATTGAAAGCAGAATGCAGCTGGAGTGCTCATCTGGTTCATGTATAATAAGGACCCTTACCACTTCTGCCCATTCCTGATCTTTTGAAATGCAGCATTTCAGCAGGCTATTTAGTTCACACTTCTTCAAACAGCCATGGATATACACAGCTAAAAGCCCAAGAGTTTAACCTTACATTTAAAAATAGATAGCTGTGTATCTCTGCACTTTTGAGAACTCTCAAAGGCTAATAAGAATGTATACATGATATAAATTATATACCACCTTAAATTTATTAATTACAATGAAAAAAAATTAGATCTATGGCTACTGATGTACTATTTCATGATACTTTAAGTTGCAGCTCTGACGGGTAGAACTTCAATGTTTCCAGCTTGTTTAATATTGATTTAGCAACTATCAGAAGAGCTTTAATGCTTACAAATGAAATAATTTGTTTAAATATTTGTTTAACTCTTAGACACTGATGTCACGTTGATGACTGCTAAGTCAGCAGTTGAGTAGGATCAAAATTTGGGAATTGAGGATATAAAGCTCATCCATCAAAGGAAAACTAGAGTATAATTGATTCTGCTTGTGAGCTGGGAAATGGACTTGACTTAAAAGTTCCTTGTACTGCTCTGCAAAGATCAGACTCTCAAACACTAAAACATAACACTTTTGCAAGCAGTAGGATTTTAATTTTCACAGTGAATGTATTATGAATTTATTGAGGCTTCTAGGAAGTAACTGGTGCAAAATTGCTTGGTAAAATGACAAAAGTGATCATACAGACTGAAGTGGTGCTAGTTAACACCACACTTTCAAATAATAATTAAAACAAACCTCAGATGCAGATGTTTTCTGAAAGATTAAACCAGGTAAAAGGGAAATTATAATGGTGGCATGAAGAACTAGTCTAATGAGTTGGATGGAGTCATACTTGCATCCCTTGAGGAGAGATGTTAGTAGTTTGCAACACAGAGTTATAGGCAGAGTGAGGGTCCTTTTTCCTTCCTCTTTGGAACTTATAATAGAAAATAATATTCACTGCAATATTGCAAGAATGAGAAAACATCTCTTTCTGAAAATGTCCTCTAGTCTTTAGGACATGTATGTGGCCTGCTGCATTTAGATACCAGTAATGCAAGAGTCCGTAAGATTTCACAGGAAGATAAGGCTGGTGAACACCACCTGCATTTTCACACTCAGTTTCTTTCCAGGCAAAGATGTCATAAAATCTCATGAACTGATCAATTGCCAGGTAAAATCTAGCCTTTTAAAAGTCCCTATCCATACAGGGAGGCCATTGAGAATCTCAGTGGTCTTACAACTGGAAAACAGAAAGCTTAATACTATTCATGGATGAATGTCCTTGTGTTGACACTGTCCTTTATCTTAAATAGCTGTTCATCTTGATACAGGTAAGTACTGTAGCCATGGCTGTGCTCAGTATGTGCTTTAATAAGCTAAAGAGCTCAAGAGTTTTTTCCTTTTTTTTTTTTTTTCAATCTTTCTCTGAATAAAATTAGTCTTACTTCCTCTTTCTTCTGAGATAGTTGCATGCTACTCGAGCTGGCATCTTTGCAACATGTCTCACACAGCATTCAAGTGACTTCCCAGATCCCTTGGATGCTGAAAAGGGTGAATGTGATGTTCATGTTGCAGTTCTTTAAAATGAGAATGAAGGGTTATTTGCCTCAGAAAGCGTCTCCAGGTTTTGTTTTTACCTTTTAAAATCTTCAGCTAGTTAGATACTGATTTTGGGTTGTACCACCTTGCCCACCTTGACACTCGCATAGCTTTGCACAGCTGAGGGAACTACTGGCTCCCTTGTGTCAGCAAAGGAGTCTTGAACTTTAGAATTTATTCCCTTCCTAGATTGTCTTTCACCCTTCAGTCTAGTTCAATTAACCTTACATACTGCAAAGTTTGTATTTCTAATCTGTCCAGTTGTAGTAAAAAAAAGTTGTGGACATGTATAGAAATTATTAAGCCAAACTGGCCAAATATTCACTTATATTATACTCCAGTTTCACAGGAAAACAAGGTTTGCATGGTTATGCTCTGTGTGTGGCTATGTGTAAGTGCATACACATAACAAAGCTGTCTGTCCATGTGTCCCCCTCACCTACAGATCAACTTTTGAACTAGTTCCCTGATTCAAACAAGATTTGACTGAAGGATAAAGTTTACACAGATTATTGAGTTCCTGTAGGATTTTGTGAAAGTATGTAGGAGGGTAAAATGTGGATATCCATTCCCTTCCATCTGTGGGAAAAACTGCACTGTGAATCCAGCTTTTATGAGACACCAAAGGCTCTATTCTCAGGAGGAATATTTTATGAATGCTCAACTTTGGAAAAAAATTAAAAAATAGGTTGTATCTTCTTAGACTCTGATATCTATAAGAAATCTAGTTCCCTTTGTCGTGGAGTTCAGGGAACCACTTTGTAAGCTGTTTTAGAATTAAGCAAAACTGTATGTCTTAAATATTCGATTAAGTGTTCTGCTCTCACATCATGTAGGTATGACTCTTGAGTTCTTCTGAACTCTTGCTATTTGTTAGTCTGAGTCACAATATATCTAATACTTATACAAAATCAAAACTTCCACATCTGGCTGCTTGCCTGTGCACCTGATGATTTCTCTGGAGAAACTGTATAAATTAAAGAACGAAAAGTAGAGGGTCTAGTAGAAGTAAAACGCCACAAATATACTTAAAATACTTATAGTTCAGAGGAAAAAATGTATGGTCTTTACACCTGGGGTTTAGCTAAGGATTTATTTAAGGAGCCAGAATAGAGCTGACAATAGTGAAGAAGGAACAGTAAAAAAGAATCACAGTTGTACAGTATGAACAGAGAAGTAAAAATGAATAAAACCATCTGTCAAACTCATGAGTTTTTGTGCCTCTGGAGAATTCTGTGGCCATTCTCTTTCCCCCAGGCTTGGTCATTAGCAAATTTTTTACTTGTGAAAATAGTGAAAGGCTCTAAAGTGTCTGTGGTAAAGTGCAAGGCATAGGGTGAGGGAAGACTTTTAGATCAGCTAGAAAGCACATATGTTGCTCTGTGTGCTAGTAATTTTTAAAAAATATCTGAACTGTCATGATGAAAACTTCTTTCAGAGAATTCCTGTATCTATGACTTCTTCCAGCACAATGTGTGCTTTTGTTAGAGAAAGTAAACAAAGTTCAAATAAACAAACAGCTCTGTCTATGATACTTTAGTTGCACTGGTGTTAATTGGGAAGGGATTTGGAGTTTTGCTCACTGGTTGTAACTCTCACTGTCTCATGTGGTTTTGGTTTTCTTATATTTTCTTATTAAGCTTTCTTTTTTACTGGAACCCAGACACTTGGAATGTTGACCTGCCTCTTATGTCTGAGTCATATACAACAAACTGAGAACTGAACTTTTAATGCTTCTTGTAGAAACTACTTCAAAAATGTTATAGAAGAATATTTATATATAAATATATATAAATTCATTACATGTACTCATCCTGTAGAAGTCCTACTCTACAAACGGGTACATTTCAAAGCCTGTTAAAACACTGAAGTGCTGGGGTTAAACCCCCAGCCTTGAATGAGGCATATGGATGATGCCCACGATCAGGCAAGAAAGACCCTCCTGACTGGTTCTCACCCAGGGTCTGGCCAGCCTTGGGTGGGAACTGATTAGGAGATCACCACCAGATGCCTCCGCCTTCTACATTAACTTGGAGGTAGGGCAAGAAGCCACCTCCATAAGAACTGACTCATCTTGTGGTGGAGTTGGGAGGTCTGTTTACACAGTGTATGTGTGGGTTCTGGTTATTGTGTCCCCTGATTGTGCATAGCAAGTGGAGCTCCCAGAATGGTGGGGCAAGATGATGACTCTTTCTGGGCAACTACTACATAGTTGGACTCCTTGTCTGGATCCTTCCTTCTCCCATGGCATAGTTCTGGAGTCAGCTCATTCTCTTCTTCACCCAATATGCTGTGAGTGAATGTATTGACTTATTCCTCCTTCCAGTAGTTCAGCATGTTGGACCATAGGTGTATGTTTTAAGAGCGGAGGGAGAACTTTGGTTGCTGATTTACCTGTTGATAATATCCTTCTTGTGGGCAAGTGGTCTGTGGAAGACCCATCTCTCTATATCCCCTATCCTAGGGATATATTTCATTCAGTTCTTTAGCTCTTTAGCAAATATGGAATCATCCTGGAATCAGAAGATAAAACCAGGAAACATGATGGACACTTTTCACAGCAGATTGATTATTTATTTCTAGAGAAGTTGTCATTTTATTACCTTCCCAGGAACGCTTCTTGGTCCTAAAAGCAGATTGGAACAGAATGTCACTCACAGCTTCTTGCCTGATTTATTTTAACTGTTGAGGCAGAAGTGCTCTGCTGTGGTGCTGGTGCAATACCTTCAATAGGAATTGTTCTCCCAGCTGCAGGAATGAAGCAGGGAGAGAAGTTCCCTGTTTTGCACGGTCTGGTTCTTGTGTGAAAAAGAGAGCCACTTCTCCCTATATAGCAATGCCCAGTATAAAAATAGCTGGGACTGGGAAGCAAAAGAAAGCTTTCATTTCTGCATTCATGCATAAGTGAAACACTGTGTGGCCTGTGCATAATTAACAGTCTCACCTTTATGTAGTTAGCTTCTGTTCTTCACTTCTATGCACAGTAATGTTATTTTGGTTTATTAGTTAAATCACCAGATGTGTTTTTAAGATGACAGGAAATTGGCTGAGAAATTGTTCTTTTCCATCTCTGTTTTGAAGAACTTGTCTTCAAAACTGAGTCTTACCTGTCACAGTCAAGATAACACTATTGTGTCCTCTGTCTGAGATTCTGACACAGAAAGCATTTGTTGCCTGCTTGAACACAAAGATAGAACTCTTCTACTGCCCCTAGTGGTATCCCGGTATCTATTTTTGTGATGTTTTTGATTTGCGTGTGAATCTCAGCTTGTGATGAGCTATGTGCCTCCTCACAGCCTGTGCCAAACACATGGGAACATGATATTGGACACCAGTATGTTGAGACTTGGTAACTTGAATATATTTCTGTTGCTGTTCCAGTTCCACTTCAGTCCAATCAGTATCTATTAATGCTTAGACTGTGAAAATTCCAGTTGTTAAAATGTATCGGCTGTCAACAATAGCTTTATGCTCAAATCACAACATTTATAAATTCTCTTGAGTGTTTTAGATACACACTACTGTTACAGTTTATTTGAAACAGTTTGAGTGGATACAGAGTTTTACAACTCTTTCTAGTGAGGTGCTCACAGGGAAGGCTGAGCTTTTTGAGAGATAACAATGTTGGGTTTTGTTTGGCTTCCAAGTGGAGAAGTTCTGTTTGCACATAGGATTCATTCCAGAGAGTTCTGCACAAACAGCAGCCTTGTTTGGAAACCTGTCGATGTGCGGGCATTTATAGCAATGCCTTGTTTCCTTTACAGACCATGACTGGAGTGCAACAGAGTAAGTAATCCATCAATTCAGTTTGAGCTTTGACCTTAGCCACCATTGTCAGGCTCTGTTGAAAATACATGTTCAACTATAGGAATGAAATGGATCATCTTAACATCTTTTTGGGTGTGGAAAGCATAGTGGCATTCTGAGGTTTGAAAAAAGTATTATCCTTCAGAAAGCTGAGAGTCTTGCAAAGAACAGGAGGTGCAGTGAGAGCACTCAGAGATTTAGCAAATCCTGTTTTTACCGAGTGCGCACACACACACACACACGTGCACAGAGCTTGCTGTTAGCAGATATCCTACTCTTTTATAAATCAAGACTTCTGAACTATCAGCTAGCCTTGACCCGGTGTCTGGCTGGTGGTTTGGTACTGTTGAGAAAAACATTTAGCATATCCATCTAGAAGCTCAATGCAGATTGTTAAATGAATTTCAACTGTTCCTTCTAAAACAAATTATTTCAGAAGGCACAGGCTTCTTTTAACATTTAAAACGTGGGGAAAAATATTCTGACCCTGAGACTACTTCTCAAACATGCCTTGGGAATTCTGTTATCATTGAAAGTGCACAGACTTTATTATATAACTCAATATTTTTAAGTACCTAAATGACCTGGAAGATTGTGCCTCATTTCAGGAAGAAACTTAAACCCTAGAATGTCCAGCTTGCTCCCAAATAAAGATTTCAGCTCCTTTAGAAATGCACACTGACTTTAACCATGATGTATTCTAACGCTTTGGTAAGTAATGTAGGTATAAGAAACAAAAGAGATATTAGTCCTACCAGATGGCCTATTTTGTCACAGCTCAGCCTACTTCAGAGGCTACCTCCATTCACTCCTCTCCCAGCAGTGATCCCTGACACAAATTTCTGAGGTCTCCCTTGCTCCCTGCCCTGGCTTCCTTTCAGCCTCTGTCCCGAGCCCTTCCTGTCAGTGCCATTTCCACATCATGTCTATCCCACCAAGCAGCTTTGCCACTCCCAGGGGTTATTTTTCATTCACCAAAGTAGTGTTATTTTTCATCCACCAAGGTAGCTGAAGGAAGCTTATGGTGGGAAAGAAGGTGCAGCCTGCCCATGGTGGCCCCTCTTCTTCCCTGGCAAGAGCAGCAGATGCCAGTAAAGGGATGAGGGGAAGATGTCTGCCTTTACCTTGGAGACACCTCTCTCCAAGAGAAGAAGTTGAGCTCCCATCAAACTCTTTTCATATTTCTCTGTGGCTCCTAAAAACATGAGCATTAACAGCATTTTAAGTGAAGGACTTAGGTGTTTTGGAAAATGTGTTAATACTTCCCAGACAAAGTAAAGGGTTGTGTGTGTTGAATATTTCCTTTTTTTTTTTTTTTTTTTTCCTAAAGCTTCGAAAAGATTTTGAAATAACAGCCCTTTACTAACCTAATAACGATATGCCCAGAGATGTACAATCTGACAACTCAAATCCTGTAGACAGTGAAGGGATGATAGTAACACAGAGGCAATGGGTGGAATCAACCTGGAAGCTAAAAGCAGAGCAGGACATGTCTACTCCCAACACCGTTATTCATACAGAGAGAAGATGCAAGGAAGTCCCTGTCCAGCCTTCGCTGCAGTGCTATGCACTCAGACCCTGCTTTCACACCAGTGAGATCCAGTGCTTCATTAAAGTAAACAAGATTTGTAAGACTGTTTCTTTTTTTTCCTTTCCTTTCCTTTCCTTTTCTTTCTTTCTTTTTTTTTTTTTTTTTTTTTTTTTTAATGTGTTTAAGCCCTGCAATAACATTAATGCTAATAGTTAGATTTAGATAGTCAGCCCTACAACAATGAAACATGGATTAATGATACTTAGCTCTGCAGGAACATTTTGATCTCTAGATCAAAATGAGATACTTCAGTATAAGTCTGTTGTAACTTTTATTTTGATCCCAGGAAGATCTTGGAATGAATGGGAAGCTTATTCATATTTCTGAGTGCTACAGAATAACTGATTTTTCTGTTGGTGATAATTGAAAGGGTGTTAGCAGTAGTTTCAAAGGTCACAGACCACTAGTGATATAATTTTAATATCTTAAAGAAAATGATGTTGATGTTCTTATGAGTTCATTCCCTTCTACTTTAAAGGATATATCTGGTTTTATATGATGTTCCTTAACACTTAGCAAATACATGTTTTGATTCAATTTATTCAGGTTTATAGTTTAACATATGCATTTACACATACTGCTTTAAACACAGCAGGAGGGAAGCACTTTTCATTTTATCCATCTTAAGTTCTCGCATTTATTTTCATCTCTTCCTACTGTGCTAAGATACTCAGAAACATTAACATTTTTGATCCTGTAATATTAATGAATCACATCAGCATCGTGTTGTAAATCAGTACTTCTCTCTCCCATCTCCACAGTACTTTGTTTCCTACCCACCCTATTAGCTTAACTCACACCACTAGAGTTGCGTAGATTTTATCAGTGGTGTTTAAATATGCTGCTGTTACTGAGGGGTTAAGCAGGTAGGATGATTGCACTAATAAAAATTGATAAGTAGTCAGGTTATCCTTCCTAATTTATTTCCATGGCAACCTACAGCACATGTGGCTTGTTGCTGAAGAACAGAATGCTAATAATCAAATGTGCCTTACCCAAATGAATATATAACACAGCTTACTAATACAGTGCCTTGACATTGTATACATTACTGAACAGTAGCATACATTAATTCTGCATCTATGTTACTTGATGCATATGCTCTGGAGAACAGGAAGAATGAAAAAGCATGTCTGCTACAGCAAACCTCTTCATTAAAGTAATGTATTTTAAATATACAATGAAATATTCAATTCTCCAACACTCATCTTGTTTATTTCAGTAGGTGGTTGGTATGCTAGGAAAATGCAGTAATGCATAGTCATTGTGAGCTAGCATAAAAATAACCAGCACTGCACAGAAGTTCAATTAAGCAATAATCTCTGGGAAAAAATGGTCATTACTAGCAGTTAATGGTTGGTTTGTTAGTTAATGGCCCAAGGCAAAGCTGAAAGCAGTTAAGCCTCTAACAAACTGCTTGTGAGTTATGGCAACAATGGTTTTGCTGGGGATTTTCCCCCTTATTATTTTATAATGGCTTATGATAGAAATAATATATTTTTAAAGACAGTAGTTGTTACACAGGACGTTATTGGAAATGTCAGGTGTTTCAAGGAAATAAACGATTTTCTACCAACAAGGAAAGAAAATATGCACTCTTTTGCCTATATATTAGTACACATATACATGTACATTGTACATGTATTTCATATTAAGTCTAAATAATATGCTATATATATTATGTATAATATATTAGAGACTATATATAATATATATGGTCACATCCAGAGAGTAGAGGTCAATGGCCTGATGTCCTGATGGAGGAAGGTGACAAGTGGTGTCCCTCAGGGATCTATACTGGGACCAGTGTTGTTTGAGATCTTCATTAACAATATTGACAGTGGCATTGGGTGCACCCTCAGCAAGTTTGTTGATGACACCAAGCTGGATGGTGCAGTTGATATACCAGAGGGACAGGATGCCATCCAGGGGACAGACTGGAAAGGTGGGCCCAGGTGAACCTCATGTGGTTCAACAAGACCAAATGCAGGGTCCTGAACCTGGGCTGGGGTAACCAGCGTTGTCAATATAGGCTGGGAGATGACATGCTAGAGAGCAGCACTGTGGAAAAAAGACTTGGGGGATACTAGTAGATGAAAAGCTGGACATGAGACACCAATGTGCAGTAGCAACCCAGAAGGGCAATTGAATGCTGGGTTGCATCAAAAGAACTGTGGCCAGCAGATCTGGAGAGGTGATCCTGCCACTCTACTCTGCTCTGGTGAGGCCTCACCTGGTGTCCTGTGTCCAGCTCTGGAGCCCCCAGCACAAGAAGGATGTGGACCTGTTGAAGTGTGTCCAGAGAAAGCCATGAAAATGATTAGAGGGCTGGAGTACCTCTCCTATGAAAAGAGGCTGAGAGAGTTGGGGTTGTTCAGCTTGGAGAAGAGAAGGGTCCTAGGGCACCTTATAGCATACCTGAAAGGGGCCTATAAGAAGGCAGGGGAAGATCTATTCTCAAGGGTTTGTAGCGACAGGACAAAGGGTAACAGAAAAGAGTAAATTTAGATTAGACATATGAGAAAAAGTTCTTTAATATGAAGGTGGTTGATCACTGGAACAGGTTACCGGGAGATGTGGTGGAGGCCCCATCCCTGGAGATATTCAAGGTCAGGCTTGATAGGGCCCTGAGCAACCTGACTAGTTAGTTAGAGATGGCCTGCCTTTCTGTAAGGGGGTTGGACTAAATGGCCTTTAGAGGTCCCTTCCAACCCAATACATTCTATGATTCTATATATAATATGTGAGACTACTTGTCAGTTTGGAAGTTGCTGCATCACTGAAAGTCCACGGACTATATATGTTTATGCATAAATACACATAGGTACGTATATGTACATGCATATATGTGCTTTATATAAACACACAGGCAAAACTTCAGGCTTTTCCTCAATGTCCTCTGTACACATTTCAGTAAATTGGTAAGGAGAAGGACATGAGAAAGACCTTTCAAAATTGTAAAATCAGCTCATCTCATTGTTTTACTAATATACATCCTCTGCTTCACCTGAAATCATCAATACCATTATCAATTTCTTAACCTGAGATCTTGTATCACACTGTTTGTTTTGCATTATAATACCAGAATTAATTTCTTTATCAATTATACTTTCCATTAAAGGCCACGGAATTTGCCATAATCCAAACTTAGGAGGCTTTAAGTAGTTATGCTGAGGGATGTAATGCTGTGTCTATTTTAACTCAGAGCTTTGTTGCATTGTAATGGATATTTTGCTCATGGAAATTGTTGGGATGCAAGTGTAGTCTACTTCCAAAAAGCAAAAAGGTGATGAGGTTTTAATCAACTTCTTGGAGATTTGAAAATGCCTTGATAAACTGAAATGGTTGGTGAAAATTGCTATGATGTTATTATAAAAAACCAGCTTCACAACAAATCTGAGGTGAGGCAATTTCAGATAAGACAGGGAGCCATAAAACTGTCATGAGCATAAAGCAAGCTATATTTACAGAATGAGTACCGTATATTCATTCTGAAAATTTTTGTGAGTACAGGTCAATGTTAAATCATTTTTTAGATGCTGGTGTAGGTAGGTTGCTAATTCTAGGAATGGTGAACTTGGACTAGACAGAATACTGGTATTAGCTCTGTTTGTACTTGTAAAATAATTTTGATAACAAAAAAAAAAAAAAAAAAAAAGAACTTGAAACTATTTTCCACTTTTGAAAACTGTTCTTAAATATGTATATTTATAAAAATATGCATTCATATGCATGCCCACACTCAAACACACAGCACAACATAGGAAACAATCAAAATATGTTAATTTTTGATTAAATTCAGGAAATGAATGGGAAAATGCACGGTCCAAGCTTCGCCATCTTTTTCTAATTGTTTTACAGGACTCCTAGCACCATACAGCAAAATAAAGGAACACTGCAATGCATAGCTTTTTTATAGTCTAGACTAATTTCTGAAAACTGGCAATAGTCTCTCCTTCCTGTGACAAGTTTTCTGGCAGAATTTTCAACCTCAACTTTATGATACTTTTCTTCCTTTAATATAAGGTGCTTGAGCCCCATCAGTAAGAACTTCTCTGAGCAGCAGTTATTTGGACTGCAAAGGAACTTGCTGTTGTGTAGGACCTCTTGCAATTCTGAAAACCAAAGTGATTGAACTATGAGATAGTGGGGAGAAAAAAAGAAAAGACTCCTTTTTTTAAGCTGCTAAATACTCTTATAAATACTTATATTAAGGAAAGAATTCAAAGTTCTTCAGAGATACCAAACATGTTCTATAGATCAACTTCAGCTTCATATACCATGGAGAAAAAAGCAGGACCACTGGGTTGAATCACAAAGCTGGGCAGGCACACTTAAATTATAGGATCAAGGACAGACTATTTCTAACATTTCCTATAAGAATGCACTGTGTCACTACATGTTCATGCTGCCTGAGTCTTTCCATTGGTCTCAAAGCGTCAGAAATCACAATTATTTAACTACTTAAAAATGTTAGAGGAAATATTTCCTGCAAGCCTAGAAGGCCTATTTTCTTTGACAAATATCTGTACCAAAAGTAGGATATTTCCTGATTTTCTAGAAATCATTGCGTTTAGGTCTGACCCACTCACAGTATTTCCATCTTAATTTTTCAGAAGAGCATTACCTATTCTAGTATCTCAAACTGTCACTGAATAGAGGTTTGGTTTTAGCTATCAATGGGTTAAAAGGACAGAAAATATTTAGTCTTCGTGACATGGCTGATGGCACATGCAGAATATGACCTGTTGGGGCAAAGCCTTCCTCAGTAGAGCATCCTGGGGAAGATCTCCATGCATCTTCCCAATGTTTTTGATGTAGGAAATTAATAATGTGAAATCTACAGATTTAGATGACTTCACTAAAAGTTTCCTCACAGTGAGACTTCCAAATCATTACAGTCAAGAGCTGCAATTATAAAATAGCTGTCAGCTACCTCAGGGCTGCCTACATCAAGCGGATAGGGTCAGACTGAAATGTTTTATCAGCTATTAGTAAGCTTTATAAATCCTTGATTCACTTACCCAAAAATCCTTCCCTCTAAAATACTAAACAGAAGATAGCCCTTTTTCAGAAAAAAAAAGTATGTTGGATAAAAGACATTTAGATTATGTGGACTGAACTGCACCAACCCTTAAGTGAACTTTTGAGTTAAGTGTCCACTTAATGCCACTTAAGTGGCTTTTGGAGTTAAGAACTTTGAGTCATATTTTCTGTTTACAGTGTTGCTTAGACATCAGTGGCTAAAGCCATGAGGGATGTAGGCATTACAAGGATGACTGCCTAAAATGGGGTGGCTCTGCAGGTTGTCCACATCATAGAGGAAATACACAGCATTTAAAAAGGAAATACAGGAGGTCAATGAAATAAGCACTGCTGAAGCTAGTCATCAGGAAATAGAGAAGAACTTGGGGTATTGCAAGAAATCCTATGCCAGGCTGCAAATGTAAGTGAGCCTCCATTTGTAAATGAGTGTGTGAAACATCTCTTGATATAAGGAAAGTGCTTTTTTTTTTTGCTTTTTTTTTTTTCCCATGTCAAACAAAAATGCAAGAAAATCTAACCCAGTTAGGAGTGTTGTTGTAAGATGTTAAAAGACCCAGGTTTACCTCCCTCTTTGGAATTGTCAAACCTCAGAATTCAAACTAAAGTAAGTGATATCTTTGAAAATCCAGATGAGCACTCTAACTATTGAATTATTGACTAAAAGCAGGCAGTAGGTTTCATAGTTGTCTTAGTTTTCCTCTGTGTAAGGCTCAAACCCAACAGCCAGTTCTGACTCTGCTGTAAAAATGAAAGTGGAAGAAATCTAGGTAACAACATCCCCAGAAACTTAGATTTAAGAAAACTTTATGGGCTTGGACACCTAATGTATCAGTTTGAGAGCTGAACCCTTTTCTGTTTACAGCCTCAGGGCCTTTCTGTCCAAACATAAAATAAAAAGGCAGTTCTACACTGTGGCTTGATATATGTGGTGCTCTTTATAATTCTGCTTTTCCAGATATAAAATGATAGCTAGAGAGATTATTTTGGCAATATTAAAACACTAATTAGATGGGTTCACATTTTTAGAAGTGTTGAGCAGTTACAAAAGAGCTAAAGTCACTGAGGAATAAGTGCACAGGATCTCTGAAAAATCATTCCTTAGTGTTTGTAAAGCACTTTCACAGCTAAAGATGCGGTATAAATGTTCGGTATTATTAGTGCTATGTGAACATTATGTTGCCTGAGTTGATTTAGATCATGTCTAATCAGGATTTTTCAAATAACTCCCCTCTGTGTCTGAGAGGAAATTAAATCAGAAAGTCTTATGTACATCTGAAAGTATTTTGTGTTAGAATTTGAGAGAAGGTAGAGTCAGACAGAAGGATGGGGTGGAAAGGGGAGTGTTGTATTTGTCAGGAGACGGCAGCCTTAGGCAGTGAACTGTTTGTTCAAACATTAACGGAAATAAGAGTGGTGAGTGAGAGCTATATGCACAGAAAGCATCAAAATAGGGGCAAGAGACATAAACAGAGACAAAAACATGATTCTGTAAATGGGCAGGAATGGGTAAGGAAGAGGGAGCTGAGGAAAGAGAATAGTGGAGGTTAGGAGGGAGAATAGGGCCTTTTGATGGGGAGCAGGATAAATAAGCAATCAGAAATCATTACAGAACTGCCTGCCTGACCTTAATTTTGCCCTCTTGTGCATGCACATTACGAGACTGTCTTCTGTTACATAATCTCATGCTATTTTTTCCCCAGGACGGGATGTGTCCTGAGGAGGACTTGGAGCTGTGCAGCAGAGGAGACAGCTGCCATGTGGCGTGGGGCTGAAGGAGATCTGCCTTTCTTGGGAGTGGAGCTGGACAGAGAGCTGTTTGTGAGCTACCTAAGCCTCTCAACTGAAATAAAACAACACCTTTAGAAGGTAATCCTGGCAGTGTCAGTGATGAGAATTTCAAGAAATAATCTGTATGTTCTTTAATGGAATACATTTCTCTGGGATATAAGAGCTATGGGATAAAGACCTTGGGATTAATGGAGAAAAAAATGTTTTAATCCCAGGCTGTTCTGAAATTCGCAGGTCAGGGAAATTCAGGGATCGATACTCAGAGCTGGGTTTCAGTATATATCATAATGCAACAGTATGACACCCAAGCAGCAGGGCAGCATAGACATGAATATTGAATAGCTATCTGTTCAGTATATATAATATACATACACCATACAAAGATGTCGCTAAATCTGTTTTAAATGCTTTAGGAAATGTGAGGATAAGCAATGAATCTGGGTGTACCTTGAAGAAGTGGGGAGGATAAGACAATATAACTTTTCCCTTGTCAAGTAGATGTGCTTTGTGATAGTAAGGGCTCTCATCTTCTTAGTCCTTCTGCTAAGTTCATTCTCCGAAAATGATGGATGAGGATCTTTGAGGGGGAAAATGGCTGCACAAGTAAGGTAGGGATTGGTACCTGCTGAGATGAAAGGCAGAAGATGGAAATTTGAAACAGATTTAACTAGACAAAGCATTTAATATGAAATAAGTGTGGAAATCATAGACTCATAGAATGTTTTAGGCTGGAAGGGACCTCCAGAGGTCATCTGGTCCAACCTCTCTACACAAGCAGAGACATCTCTACCTAGGTCAGGTCACCCAGGGCACTATCAAGCCTGACCTTTCATGACTCTAGGGTTGGGGCCTCCACTCCCCACTACCTCTCTGGACAGTCCATTCCAATAATCTATTACTCTTATATTAAAGAATGTTTTTCTAATATTGAATCTAAATCTTTCTTTTCCTAGTTTAAAACCATTACTCCTTTTCCTATCATTACAAATCCTTTTGAATAGACCTTCCCCTGCCTTCATGTAGGCCTCTTCAGGTACTGGAAGCTCTCTATAAGCTCCCCCTGGAGCCTTCTCTTCTCCAGGCTGAACAACCCCAACCCCCTCAGCCTGTCTTCATAGGAGAGGTGCTCCAATCCCTTGACCATTTTGGTGGCCCTCCTTTGGACTTGCTCCAATATGTTTGCATCCTTCTTGTGCTGGGGGCTCCAGAGCTGGACACACTATTCCAGGTGAGGTCTCACCAGGGCAGAGTAGAGGGGCAGAATCACCTCTCTTGATCTGCTGGCCACAGTTCTTTTGATACAACCCAGGATGTGATTGGCCTTCTGGGCTGCTGCTGCACATTTGTGTCTCATGTCCAGTTTTTCATCCACCAGCACTTCCAAGTCCCTTTCCACAGGACTGCTCTCCAGTAAATGCCCTCCCAGCCTACACTGATAGTACCCCCACCCAGATGCAGGACCCTGCATTTGGCCTTGTTGAACCTCATAAGGTTCATCTGGGCCGAACTCTCCAGCCTATCCAGATCCCTCTGGATGGTATCCTGTCCCTCTGGCATATTGATTGCACCTCCCAGTTTGGTATCATCGGCAAACTGGCTGAGGGTGCACTCAATGCCACTGTCTATGTCATTAATGAAGATGTTAAACAACACTGGTCCCAGCACAGACCCCTGAGGAACACCACTCATCACCATACTCTATCTGGACATCGAGCCGTTGACCATCACTCTCTGGATGTGACCATCCAGCCAGTTCTTTATCCACTGAACAGTGTACCCATTGAGCCCATAATTCCCCAATTTAGAGATTAGAGTGTTGTGGGGGACTGTGTCAAGGGCCTTGCAGAAGTCCAGATAGATGACATCCATACATCTTCCTTTGTCAACTGATGCAGTTTTTTCATTATAGAAGGCTACTAGTTTGGTCAGGCAGGACTTGCCCCTAGTAAATCCATGCTGACTAACTAGGATTGCCTCCCTGTCCTCCATGTGCTTTAGCATGTCTTCTAGTAGGATCTGTTCCCATGATCTTCCCAGCCACAGAGGTCAGGCTGACAAGTTGGTAGTTCCCAGGGTCTTCTTTTTTACCCTTTTTAAAGGTGGGCATGATGTTACCCTTTTTCCAGTCGCTAGGGACTTCCCTGTATTCCCCCCAGGATACCTGTCCTGTTTCAACTGTGTGTGCAGTTTCACCTTGTTCTTTAGTTCAACCAGTAGTTCATGACTCAGCCCTGCTGGTCTTTTTCCCTTCTTGCCTGATTTCCTGCACATGGGTATTGAGAGCTCTTGTGCTCTATGGAAAGCCTCCTTAAAGATCTCTCAGCTCCGCTCTGCTCCTTTACCTCTGATGACTGCCTCCCAAGGGGTCCTGTTGAGCAACTCCTTGAAGAGCTGGAAGGACTCCTTGAAGAGCTTTCCTAAATTTTAAGGTGCTGACTTTGGTTTTCATTTGTTCTATACCCCTTAGCACAGTGAACTGAACCAGTGCGTGGTCACTGCAGCCCAGGCTGCCTCCAATCTTGATGTCCCCAGCGAGTTCACTTGCATTGGTCACCATTAAGTCCAAAACCACATCCCCTCGGGTAGGGCTGTCTATTACTTACTTTAAAAAGTTGTCACCTAGACACTCCAAGAATCTTGTGGATTGCCTACAGCTTGCCATGCAGCCTTAAAGACCTATCGTTTCCGAGTTGTGAACTCTCCATCCTGCTCTTTAGTATTCCTTCTGTAACTGATGTCTGCTCTGCACTTACAGACCAAGGTGTGCATGGTGTAAGAACGACTTCTTGAGGTTCAGAGCTGATTTCAGTGACATCCCTTCTTCCTGTATCCTTTACATCTCTATCTCAGTCTGCTACTAGAGAATTCAGCCCTTCTTATCCCCCAACCTTTTTTTTTCTCCTCGAGTTTTCCATACTTCTCCTGATTTCTTTCTCTTAGTTCACCTGTCTTTCTGCCTTACTCAGATCCCTATTTTTCCAAACTATAGTAGAGAACTTTCCACTTTCTTACAACTACCTAGGAGTGGTAGGTACAGTGTTGTACCACCAGGGCAAGAGAGACAGAATCACAATCCTTCTGTTTGAGGAAACGGCAGCTCTTGAGTTTTGGGAAGCCATATTTGGAAGGGAAGCTCTACGTCACTCCTACAGTTTAGAATGCAAGGCACGTTGTTTGGGTGGAAATGTCAAATAATTTATCTATCAGAACTGAAGTAAACTCTGGGGACTCCCTGAGTTAACTAAGATTAAAGTACATAATTTGGTGGTTTTGAGAATTAAAAAAAAAAGTAAAAGTATGGCAAATTATACATCAGTGGTAGAAAGATCACTCCCTACAAATTTTCACGTCCCTGCTCGAAAGCCCATATATGTTAGAGCTTATGTGTGTATGAGTGCATGTGTGTGTGCACATGGTTCCAGCAAGTTCTAGCAAGCTATACCAGTGTCTCATACATAAGAGGAAGAGATCAAAGAAACACTTATTTGCTTTAGTGGATGTTGTATGTTAATATCAGTGCTTAGCTTAAATTTATGTGTCAGTTCTCTGATGCTATGATGTTATACCTGCAGCTGTGGTCTATCTTTGTAAGGAAAACCCCAGTTCAATTACCAGCCTGATCTGGAAGAGTTCAGATGGTTTCTGAAAATTGAAAATTGTTCTGGTAAATGCTGAAAAATGTGGAAGCAACTAATTGTGGTCTAAAGGTGGCCAGGGAGTGCCCCCAGAGTATGCAGGATGCCAGGGAGATCATCAGTCTTGTTTCAATGGATTATACAGAAATTCTACCTAACACAACCAGGTGGAAAGGCACAAGAGGACCATGGCATTTTGTGCATACAGCACTTGTGCAGCCACCAATCCAAAATCTGTATGTATAGCTAGTTTACATCAGGTATTGCCTGAGCAGAAGAAGCAGGATAACACTTGTGTATAAAGAATTTAAATCACCGCTTTACAGAAATTATTTTTTAAAAATAAGAAATTACTGTTATGCTTGAGTGAGAAAACTGAGAATGGTCTTGTGATACAACATGTTGAGAAGGTGGGCTTCAAAATTAACTGGGATGTGGAAAAATCTGAAGAGAAAACATAATCCAAAGGACAAAGTTGCTTATGTGAAGAAGACTGTTTTCACCTTCTGCTTTCATGAAGTGTTAATTCTCTTGTTATTGATAAGATTATAAATGAGAATGAAAAGAGGCCCATCCCAGACTCAAACCTCCCAACTGCATACAATAATCAAAAAAAAGAAAGAAAAAAAGAAGGGAAAAAAAAAAAAAGTAAAGCCCCCAAAGAGAAGAAACACAGCCTTGTGCAAAGGTGTGCTCAGCAGCTCTGTTGTTTTTCCTTTGATTTTTCTGAGGGGGGAATTCATCATCTGGAATGCAAGTAAATCTTCAAAAGGGGATTTTTTCCTTTGGAATGCAAATTATTATAGTGATGCTTCCCTCACCAGTGAGGCAATATAGTAATAATACCACACACTGATCCAGCCATTTCTATTTACAGCTATCAAACACTCATAGATTTAATTTCATGACCCTCTGCGAAGTGGATAAACATTGCAGTTGGAGTTTTACTACTGAGGAAACTGAGGCAAAATTTGCCATCTATGATCTTGCAGTCACTGGTGAATGTGTTCAGCTTCTATGCAAACCTACTCTTGGACAATTAACAAGCTGCTCACAAATGTTCACACTTGTATTTGTGGCATCTGTAACTACATGAACTGCAGCTATGGGCATGCTTATGGCAGCATAAGCTAGTTCTGAAGATCAAATCTGATAACTAGTCAAATTGGTGACTACTACATCTGGTTATGTGGGCTGATCAGCATTGATTTTTCCTATGTTCAGCAGCACTTGGGAGAAACAGGGACTTAACATGCTTTTAGCACATCTATAGGTTTATATTTAGGAATAGCCTCCCTTGTCTACCTGAAGGTATCCTGAGGTTGGCTTTTCCCAAGCACAGTCTTTTGTGGGAGTTTTTGGCTTGGCTTTACACATCCCAGTGTTATGAGTGGGAAGAACAGGGATACCAAGTTCACCATACTCAGGTATAGACTTGAGCTCAAAGTTTACCAGTGAAAATACAGTCTTGTAGTTTTGGGGTTGAGTCTTAAATCCCCACATCTCCTAACTCCCAGAAGTCTGCCTTTGCTACACAAATTTGTGCCCCTCTTTCTGATGAACTTCGGGAGGGACCAGAGACTCTGGGTACACACTGTCTCTGTGAGTTTTATTTGTCTGTGCCAAGGTTTGAAGCGCTGTTGCCAATGATATGCATCTCCAGTTTGAAGTGAGAAGATACAGGAATATCTGCTGAGACATATGTATCTGTTCTGTGAAATTAATGTTATGGAAGAACTACCGCAATACATCACATTTATGCCTGTAGTTTGAATGAGGGAGTGTGCCAATTTAGCCAGTGTTTATTTATTTATTTATTTATTTATTTATTTATTTATATTTTGTTTTTAAATGTGAGAGGAAATCAGGTTTTGTGGGAGAAGTTTGTTACTCAGTAGAAGTGCCAATCTTCTGGCACTTAAATCTTCTCATTTCTAAACAAAAGTGAACTGTTGTATCTTTCTCAAACTAGAAACCATTCTGTCCTTAGAAACAGCAATGTAACAATATTGGTTGCAAGCTTAGTTATTGAAATAACTGTTAAACCTGAAAGTGGGAGAAAAGTTCATATTTTATTGATCTGTTGTTCGTTCTATTTTGAACTTAGTAGTTTGTTCCCAACCCTTTATGCAGAGATTGGTTATTTAATAGGACAAGGAGAAAAAATGTGGGGATGTCACAAGCTAGGCTGCTTAAAGAAGCTAAAATACCCAGTGAGAGATTCTGAGATGCCCTATTAAATGGGAAGACCAAGTCATTAAGAAATGCATATGATTTGATACAGTAACACTGTATGAATGAGAATTTGTTAGAAAGGGAAGACCTAATGACAATAGATATATAAACTGGAAGCAGAAATCCCTTTCACTCTAAAAGACACAGAAAAGTATGCTAAATATTTTAATATATGTTAAGTACTATTTAAAGGGAGCCAGTAGCTAAAGATCGTTACCAACATTTAGCAATTCCCCCCCCCCCTTTTTTCATCTGTCCTGTGTTTAATTGTACCATTCCAAATAGCAGCCAAGTTAAAGAGTTTTCAGGGCTAACCCTTGGATTTTCATAATGCTCTTACATGAAGAAAAACATTGAATTCCTTATTTATCATCTGGTTTTATTAAAAAGTAGAGTAAGTCAACATAGTGTGATCTGTAGAATTCAGTGTCACAAGATACCACCAGGGTCAGTGGGATTCAAAGAGTAATTATCCATTTAAATATACAATGAGAACTTCCAATAGTTTCTCTAGCTCATTAGAACTTTCTTTTCCTTAAAGGATGCATCATGACCCTTAAGCTTCAGAGGAGAGACCTAGTTTGCATTGTGAAAAGATTTTTCCTATGGGGAGAATAATCCTTCTCTTGATTTCTCACTTTTTTCTTTAAAAGAGCACAGATTAAAAACTGAATTTGATATATCAGCAGCTTCATATGGCTATGAAAATTCTGTTATTGCTACTATATTACTGTGCATAATCTTTTTTGGAGATCAGTTTGTATTTCTCTTTTTTGTCTTTTCTTCTGCTAGTACTGTTTCTGATCAGATTTCATAGTGGCTTGTACTGAATCTTAATACTACCAATGCAATCTAAGTCCAAACTCAGTACTCCAGACTATGCTCATTTTTAAAGCTGAATCACTCAGGCCAACCACAGGTTATGTTATAGTACTTCATTAAAAATATCAGGGCATAAATATAATATGGCATCAGGGAAGAATCTTGCCCAGTACTCACTATGGAGGTCTAGTGGTAAAATCCAAGATTCTCCACCTTTTTCATTTTCCCTTCCATCTAGTTTGTATACATGAGGATTTACATGTGGGAAGTAAGGCATCACATCTGAATTCAGATTATTCATACTCTGTAAAAGCTTATTTGGAGAAAAATAATGTAGAGGGATGAACTTTATGGAACAGTAAGACATACACCAACAATGACTTTAGAAGGAAAGGTCTTTTGTTAGTGTAGAACTAAAACAATCTTCTTTTTTTTTTTTTTTTTTTTTTTTTTTTTTTTTTTTTAAATTGGTTTTTTTTTTTGGGTTATTTTTTTTTTTTTTTTTTTTTTTTTTTTTTCTTGTTTTCATTGACATGGTTTTCTTTATAGGTCATATGAATTGCTGTTTTCTTCCATGCAGCTGGGTGTACAAATGATTGCTATCATTCCTTATCACACATCCTCTAAAGAAGTCAGACTTCCCAGCTGTACTTTTTCTCTTTGATAAATATGTCTCCATCTTGTTTCTTTATTTAATGTGTGCAGCAGCTTCCTTCGTGAATAAGATTTTTTTTCTATTTTCTTTTTTTCTGTCATCCCTAGATCAGAAACTCCTCCCTACAGTTATTATGAAATCACCCAGAAAAATAAACATTAGCATGTTGTCCCTGATGATTATCATCACTATAGGCACAGGTGAACTGCATAATGGACATAATGCACCTAGGGAAAGGTGCTGTGGAAAACTATAATAGACAACATCCTTTCCACAATTCTCATGTTGGGGTGCATCATGCAGCTTGCCTGCCGCACTTTTTGCAGCTGGTCCACCCTTTTCTTTCTGCTTTGCACACATGAGAGTGGTTTGTGGAAGAACGGGGCTGTACCATTCCATGCGGCTGTGTGTGTAGCCCTTTCATCTTCTCTTCTCCTGCCTACTTAGAGAGCAATCTGCTCCTATGAATTGACTCACTGTCTTGTTCCTGACTACCCAGAACAGGCAAGTTCCTCGTGGTCATATGCTGATGAGGAAGGAATGATTATGAAGCTAATGCTGAATTAAACAACAAATTCCGGTCATTGAAAATCAATATTTTTCTCAAGCTGCCATCTGCAGGTGTTTAGCTGCAGACCACTGATGCACTATGTCTTATGCATGAGATGCTGAGACACTGCTGGGAATTAATTGGTGAATTAATTAGAATAAAAAATGAGCAAACAGAACGAGGTTCTAGAAACAGGTCTATCTGTGCTTATATTTTCACCATAGGAGTCTCCCTTTACCCTGCTGAGATCATGGTGTCAATCTATAAGCCCAGGGTAAGAAAGTTCAGAGCAGGTGGTCCTCTGAAATGACTGCCAGTACTTTATGTAAACATTGAAGAGTGACATAAGCTAATTCTTTGCTTGCATTGCATGATTCCCTCTCAGGCATACTGAATAAAGTTAATAGTCACTTACATGAAGGAAGTAGATTGTTCTATAAAGCATAAACATGTATAAAATCCTTGTTAACTTCATTTGCAGGTTGTTTACTTACTGGTCCATGGGCTACATTTCTTACTGCTCTTGCATAGCCTTCGATATTGTGCTCTGCTCTGTCTCTTTCAGGATGTGCCTCATATCTTATAAGCAGGGAGAAATCAGCAGGATAGGTAAAGTTGGCACTAAGGATCTGCTTGTAGTAAGTGGAAAAGATTCACAGTACCCCAGTAGTTGAAATACCTTGAGGTCCTAATGTCTGCATAAACAACAGAAAAATAGTCTTTGGAGTTACTTTAAGTGCTGCTTGTAAGCAAATGACTGAAAGATGCAGGTTGAGAGCATAAAGTGAATAAGGAGAGCGGGTGACCACAGCACTGTAGCAAAAAACACATAATGCACCTCAGTGCAGCAGTGTCCAAGAAAGTTTTAGAAAGACAGAAAAAGTGGAGGAATACAGAAGACAAAAGTATAAGACACTATTTGGCAAAACTAACAAAATTATGAGCAATATTTCAAAAAATCTTTTTGCCCTGATCCCTGAAAAGACAAAGCCTCCTAGCTGCCCTAGTTGACTAGGTTGTAGTCCTGGGTCTTGTCCTAGGTTGTAGTCCTTGTTGTAGTCCATGTGGACTACAGAAGACATTTCCTTGGAGAACAGACTCTAGTCACCTCACATCCAAAAGCAGAAAAGAGAAGAAAGAACTGCTAAACAGCAAAAGGGGAGAAATAAGCCAATCCAGGGAATTATTTCCAGACAGAGTGCCCTCAAGGGCATAGATCTTCCAGTCTTCTGTAGCTGTGTTAGTAAGGACACACACTCCTGGGGCCTGCAATTGTTACAAGCCCCTGAGGAGGGAATACAGAATGATCAGACATGTCAAGAAAACCTGATGTAGGACAGAGAATTGGAAAAGAGATATTTTACTAGCTTTCTAAATTGATTCACAAAAATGCTAGGCACCTAAGTCTAAAATTAGAGTCTCAAAATACTGTGTGTGGTTCAGTGTTGATGATTTGTCATAATCAGACAGAGTCTGATAGATGTCTAACTGCTGATGGTTCCAGATCTCTACATTATGGATGCATCATGCATGTACTCAAGTATGGCAACCTCTGTGACCAGCATGCAACTGCATACAGTCTGCAGCTATTGCCTCCAGTTTGTCTGCAAATGTTGCTTGGAAGGATCAGGGGCTGGGACAACTAACATCCAGTTTGTGCGTGGCCCACCTTCATCAGTGAGTCAAGACTTTGTGAATAACCATTGGGAACAGTAGGGCAACCTGGGAGAGAGAAAAGATCTCAACTTGTGCTGAACAGATAACACAGGAACACCCCAACAGGCCGGGGCAGTTCTTGCTGTCAGTCATAGCCCAGTGCAGGCTGATTGTCTCTCTGTTACATCAGTCAGTTTTTGTGTTCTTTATGTGACTCTCCTTTGTTTGACTAATTCTTTACATTAGACTTTATGTCTATGTAATGCAGATGCCATTTGTCATAGGAGTTCACTGACGAAGCAATTCTCTTCCCCTTGCCCAAAAAACTCCCGAGACTATCTTGCTGCTATACTCTTCCAAATTATTAGCTACAGC
This sequence comes from Merops nubicus, assembly GCF_000691845.1. Lineage (NCBI taxonomy): Eukaryota > Metazoa > Chordata > Aves > Coraciiformes > Meropidae > Merops > Merops nubicus. Next base: position 89,970 of record NW_008595614.1, read on the forward strand.
TGTCATCTTGATCAAGATGTAGTCATCTTGAAGATGACAACAACAGCTAACAGTTAGTGTCTTTTACGAAAGACTGATTTCCAGTTTAGGTTTCTACCTTGGTGTAGTTTGCTTAAGAAGTTAGTATTCTTCAGTGTGCCTTTAAAATTTTCACCCTGAAATCCTTCATAATACGGTACTTTTTGTATTGTTAGTATCATGATCAATGTAGCAGACAGTGCTTTGCCTGAACTATTTTCTGGTCTGGGCTGTGCAAGCAATGCCCCATTAAACAAACTCCTCAATCCGAGCCAGTAACAATATCAGAATGCTCTTTCTGGCTTCCATCTGACCTACCTTCACATGTTTCAAGAGAGTTTTCTCTACCATAGTGACTACACAGGCATTGACATAATTGCACCTCAAACACAGAATTGGAAATAACATTTTAAGAGTTATTCCTATAATAGACTTCATATTTGAATCAATAGCCACTTTTTATTTCTGATTGCAAGAAGTATTTCATTTCTAAACACACCGCGAAGATGAAATTTTACTGGTTATTATTCTGTTCTTTCTCGTTATCCTTTGCCAGCCTTATTAAAAAGGAAGAGATACCATCAGCCCTTTTCCTTGACCCTTCATCTCATCAGCTATCTAAATCATGTTATATTTTGCCTTTCTCTCTTTCTTTCTTTTTTTTTTTTTTTTTTTTTTTTTTTTTTTAAATCAAATGAGTGAGGAAATAGAAGTAATCTCAGAGGAAGCTGTTTCTGTGAGACTAGGAGGTGGGATGTGATGTTACAAGATCCCAAAACAAAGCGAAACACATGAAAACTAACAATGCCACCATTGCCGGGGATTATCTGCAAAGAAAACTCAGGAAAAGCAGGCATAGTTCAAGATCAAATTAATTGCCGTGTTAAGTCTGCTTATCTAAATTTCTGATCTAGTAACCTAGTTTATTTGACTGTATCTGTCATAAAACAGATTTTCACAATGTGCTAAGTGACAAAAAACAACCTGGCAAAACCTGAGCTTGCTTGTTATACCCTATAAAATGTTTAAATAAAAATGACATTATAGGGTTCTGTATCCATTTTTCCTGCTTATTTCCAGCTCAAATTTGTTCTCCTTGTCAACTGAAGGAAAAAAATATACTGTTACTTTTGCCCCCTAGTCACCAGCCCAGTGAGCACCCCCTAGATCTCGGAAGTAAGCCAAGATTTGGTTTTGGTTTTGATTTAGATACTGCATTTAGCAATATTAGTAATGCAAGTGCTGCTGGCCAGATTAAGTCTGTTGGGACACTTGTACAGTCCCTCATATTTTTATTATGCTCTTAGCAACACTTCTGTAAATACACAAACTCTTGTGGTTTTACCATGTAGGGAGGGTATAACTGGAAGACTGTGGGTTTGTCATGCAGACAGCTCTCTTCAGGTGTTGTAAAATGTAAGATAAAATGAATTAACCCTGACCATTAGATTCAGGGCTCATTTATAAAGGAAAAAGAAATGGAAATATATTTGCCTTGAAATGGTAGCTTATCAGATCTCAAAATAAAGAAATCTTGTCCTTGTTTTTATCACCTTTATTTGTCAGGTAGAAATACAATTTGTATGAATGCTAAGAGATTATTTATGTGGATCAATACTTACTGCATATAGCATTTTTTTATTCTACAGAAAATTATTATTTTAATTTCCAGATGTTAACTTAAAAGTTCTCTTAGAATTATCTACAGACTATAAGTTATTTTAATATTTTCTTATTTTCTGATTAGAAATGCTCAATCTTTTATATATATATATATATTTTTTTTTTTTTTAAATTACACTCAGCCACTTCACTTCCATTTGTTTATTGCTATGGGCAGATTTCTATAGGTGCGGCCCCTGGATGATTATTTAAAACATCTGAATTTCTAATCCTATGTTATGTGCACACGGTGTGTGAATACCCATAATGTTGGTCTTCCATTGGATCAGAAGTGAGCAAATTAGTCAAACAGTAAAATCTGGTAGATAAAGCATTAACTGACAGTTTTGCTATATTGTGTTGATCATATACATAAAATAATTTGTGAAAATATTTGTAAGTAGTAAATCAATCACTAAAGGCAGTAATACCCTTTTGTTTGCCACTAGACCATAACTCCACAAACTGCAAAATTCGTGCAAACCTTTTCTTAATTATCCAAAGCATTATAGTTAAGATCACTGAGCCAAGACATTGTTTTAACTGCCCATGTGTCATAATAGTTAAATTCAGATATTTCTGAGTTTTTATTTGCTCAAGTGCAGGAGATACTACTCGGTATCTCTGAATGTTTTCTGAATAAGAGATTCTTAATTCAGAAGCCTGTTGACAGAACTGACATGAGTAGATCACATCAAGCACAATATGTCATTCCTTATTTGGAACTATACATACTGTTTTTCTTCCTCTGTGGATGTTTATTTGAAGGATGAATAGGTCACTCTTAGCAGGAGAGCTCATCACATGAGTGCCAGATACAGAAGACAGATGAGTCAGTTCCACACAGACTACAAATTATGCATGCAGTATAAAACTATATTCATATTTGCATTTGACCTAAGCTTCAACTTTCAAAAATAGGTTTAAGAGAAATCATTCTGAAATTCAGACATTGTTTTGCAGAAAGGAAGCAGTTTAAGCAACACAGCTGAAGAACAAAGAAGTCTCTGCTGGTAGGAAAAGAACACATTGAGGCTGAAATACTGTATGTCAGTCTGCATGAGCTCAAACCTGTATTTAATATACACTTTGAAATGTGTTTATCTGATACATGATTGATTAATACTGTGGCAGTGTTCAAATCTCAGCCACTGTCCAGTCATTGTTTGTCATTGTAAAATATGGTTTGATGTAGAAAAAAAAACACATTTTTTTTGTGTTGAATACAGTATAAAACCTCTGTATTCCCAATGTTTCTCTTGAATATGGACCAAAAAAAACCATATTTTTTTTAATTTATTCTGGTTTTCCCCCTTCCCCCCCCCTCCCCCCCCCAAGATTTGGATACAGGACTGTTACTGCCTGCTCATTTCAATGTGAACAAATGAACATGAGGTGGGAAAGTCACACAGCTCCTTACAGGAACTGCAGGAAAGTCTAAAAAAAGAAAGCTGCAATGAACAAGAGCACAATGCTGAATACAACACTCATATTTGTATTCTCTCTTCACTGTCTTAAGAAATGGAAGCTACTGGACATGTGACCCAAAATGTCTCTGTTCAGTGCTGCTGTTTTGCCATAATAGAGGCATTATATTATTTGCAACATGTGCACAGATTTCAGAAGCGTAACGGATGATGAATAGTATACCAAATAAAGATCATGAAAATAGGCGAGGCATATTTGCAGCAGAGTTGCAGGGTGATGGGGATTCTAATGTGCACGTTAATAAATTAAAATGGAGAAATGTACTAACAGTCTGAGGAAAAAAGGCTAGTGATCTTACAAGTAGCCTCATGAAATAAAAATGTGTGCTTGAACATTGGGGGGTGGTGTGTCTGGGGAAGTGAGGGAAGAGGAGAAAGTTATTAGTCAACCTATTAGGTCAGCTAATTATACCCACTTTTATCCCATTCAAATGTAATTGGGAATGGGAATGTGGGTTCCCTGAATGACCTACATTGACAGCAAACTTCTATATTCCTCCTGGGCACTGAGCATTTTAATAACTGCAGAAGTCTAGACAGTGCTGTGACTTCATTAGGTCCAGGGCTGTGATGAGAGATGCCCCTAACAGACTGGTTGTGACCATAACCTTATGTAAGCATACAAGGATTCTTTCCTCTGATCCACTTTCTTAACATGAGTCAGAGTGCTTCATCAGCATGCCACGTAGGTGCTGCTAGCTCACCGTATCAGCTTTTAATGACCCAGAATATCAGGGAGGATGGTCTGTCCTTCTGGTCAGTGATAAATAGGTACAACTTTGAGATGCACCTTCAAGAGAGGACATTTAGAATGGAGTTTTTGTTTGTTTGTTTGTTTGTTTGTTTTTGTTTTTGTTTGTTTGTTTGTTTGTTTTGAGTTGCTAATAAAGCAAATTCCACTGTTTACATGCATAAGTTTGATTTTATGAAGCATGTATAATCTTTGTTCAGAGCAGGATGAGAACAGCAGCTGCCAATTATAATTGTGGTACTTCAGGGAAAAAAATAGTGCCTGACCTTTTTTGCAAGCAGTAGTGGAGATAGCCACCATTCCAGGAAACAATTTATAAACCATAGAAATACTCCTAGTGGGAGTTTTGGAAGACAAGATGTTGCTGAGAGAAGACAAGTAGAAAAATGAATAGGTTTAGAATGATTGCTCTTCAATTGATGGTACTGTAAGAGCAACAAATCCTTGCTGAATCCCATTGCCTTCTCCTCCTGTTTCTAAACAAATAGAAAAATTGAAGATTATGGCTTCCCAAAAGATTACACATGGCTTCTCCAGCACGTAATTTTAGTTAAGTTGCTGTATAAACCAGATTTTGGATGCCCTGTCTGTACTGAGGCCAGCAGCCTCTATAATGTACTCTGGTTTGGATGTTTCTTTCCTCTTCATTCACACTCACATTCCTAGAGTGATGTCATATCTGTATAGATAATTTAGTTGTAAATGGTGACCATCTCTGTGGTGCCAGTGTCCCCAGAGGGTGTTGATGAGCAGCTAGGTTGCTCTGCTGATTGTATCATGTAAGGGGTAAACTGGACAAACTACTGGGAAGATTTATTTTTGCCTCTCCTTTCATACTTTGTCTGCACCAAATATCTCAAATTCTATTTTGTGTTCTAATTTTAAGCACGTATGGGCACAACGTCTTTTTAGTGAAACTCTCACTGCCTGTTTCTAACACTTTCAAACAACATCCCATAGAGAAGAAATAGACCTTAACATATGCTAAAAGCTAAGAGTAAATGTGAAGACATTTCAAGTGATACAGCTCTTTTCCATAGCCATAAACAAGTCAGGTGTAACTTTAAAGTAAAATGCTTCTACCTCCTGCTTATTCTTTGCCTCACTCACTGGTAAGATTGCAGAACAGGACTAGTTATTGCAAAGCAGACTTCTTTTCCAATAACCTGTCTCTGACCCCAGTTTCCAGAATTTTTACCAAAATAAAAAAAAAAAAATTAAAAAAGGCAAACTATTTTTGTCCCTATGATGAGTAAAAACATGAATAAGTCTACTAGTCTTTTCAGTTTATGTGCATATACAAATCTATCTATGCTTCCTGCTCCCTTTGGTGTCTAACTCTAAACATTAACTATTTCTGCTGGTGTATGTAGGACTGTCTGCTTTAGTAGTTCTTAAAACTATAGGAAAAGTAGTCCTATTAAGTTTCTGTTTACAAGAAGAATGGGAACATTTGCTAAACTTGAATGTCTGGGTAGATGTGCTTAGTAGCAGAGACATTTAAAGTGAATAATCTACAGGATTGGTCAGTATCCATGCTTGTCAGTCACTTCTGTTACATAGTCCCTAATTAACTCCAGGTTACAGAACGATTTAGCACAGAGCTATGATTACTTTCCAAGTGTTAAAATTATTTAATTGGAAGAAATTACTGTAACCCCTTTTTTACAGAACAGAGAAGACACTAAGGCAGAAAGAGAACATCTTCTCAATGCCCTTTTTTTTTCTTACTCTGGATTACAGGAGTGCTGTGAGGCACAGAGAGGAGTGACATTTATGTAGTTACAGAGGATGTCTATGAACCACGAACAGTGAATTTGTGAGGAAGGTTCAGTGTTGCATGGCTTACAATGTGGGTTTAAATGGCATGACTTAAAGCTGTGTAAATGATTAAAACAATCTTAGCGTAGTTTCAAGGGTCTTTGGTTCCATATAACCTTCCATGAATTGTCCAGGGTCTCTGGGAAGGTGTCTCCATCTCACCTTCCTGTGCAAAACAGGGTGTGAAAAACAATTTAATAAAGCAATATAAGGAAATCCTATACAATGAGAATGTAGATAGCATTCCTTCAGCTTCTTTTAACAAATGACTAGATCCTATAGTGGGTTTTACTAATGCATTTTCAGGGTCTTTGGAGTCTTGTCTGCTTTATAATACAAAGATGTTCCTTTTCTGTCACCATTGTCATCATCTATAACACCTTTGAGAGGCTAACCTGCTAGAAACAAACATAAGGATTGGATGAGGATTCAATTCAACAACACAAAACATTTTGAGTAAATCTCTATCATGATTTTATGCCTAGACTCACACTAAAGTGGGAACAAAGCTTAAACTGTAAGCTAGTTAATGGACCTGTGGTAAACAAGTCATTCAAAGTGTTTAAGCTGACTGCTGTTTGCTCAATAGCCTGGTTTCTTTTGTTAGGCTCATGACAGCTAGTGAGTCAAAAGCAAGAAAGTAACCAAAATATGATTCCCTAAACTAATAGTGAACTCCAATACACTGCTACTGGCTGATTGTTCGATCTACGAAGTGTAATACTGGTTATGAGATCAATGAACTCAGTAATATTTGCAGTGGAGTCCCAAGTTTTAAAGCTCTATATCGAATTTTTCAATTTCCTAGGCTTCAGGACATCTAGAAACACCACCGTTTTATTTCAGGCCTCCTGAGGTGAATTTGCATTGAAATGCAGCATCATGGTGTGATGATGTGCATCAGAATGTGACTACATGATGCAAAAATGCAATGTCATCACCTGATGAGGTGCTATGAGGCATATATAGAAATGTTATGATGCAGCAGTGAAGAGTTACAGTCCTTATGCTCTCCCCGTAATATGAATCCAAAAGGTATCACCCATGTTTCATGGCGAGTACATTGCCTGGAGGATGATATTGTGACAGTGACAGAGAATAGAGCAGAGAAAGGAGCAGAGGACCCATAACAGGTGGCAGATGTGTGTATAAATGTGTGCTGAAATGACTTGCAATGATTGCTGGATGTTAACATATTTGAAATAACATTTTAAAAAAATATTGAAACAACTATGCCCCCTTTCCAATTGGTACTTAATCCAATGGCAGCTTGCAGTTGCTGCTGCCAGTGAATTATGCTGCTAAAGTGCAAAGCAGATATTTGTAAGTATTGTCTACCTAGTCTCTGGGTTATTGCTAGCCAGAGAGTAGCAACCAAACTGCTTTAGAGCTAGTTCATATATAGTGAGCATAATATAATATTACTACTACTCTGTAGGTGTAGAGTATGTAGACTTGCTCATAATCCCACTCACATGGGCAAATAGTTTGTTGGTAAAACATATCTGTAAGATATATCCTAAGATCAATGTTTGTAATGCTGTTGTGTGAGCTGCCCTGTAGCACTCTTTGCACATTAGATAAAATAATTCTGATGGAAATGTTTTGTATTAATGATAATGTCTATTTTAAAAGTCAAGAAAATAAAATTCTGTGGAAATAGGAATGTTTATATATGTTATGAATGCTACTACTGATAAAATAAAATATTTAAACTTTTTGACTTTTTGAATATATACTGACATATTTGAAAACCTGCGAAAGTGAGTTCTCAAATAAGCTTGCTTTCTAGTATTACAACTCTAGTCAACATTGAGGATATTTTCTTTCTTTCACAGAAATCTGCCTACTCAAATTGTTTTCCCAAGGTCACCGTTTCTAATTAACATGCAGTTTTCATAGTTGGTTAGTATAACTGTGAATCATTATAGCCTAAAAATGTGTAATATAGTCCTTGCATTTTCATATACTTCAAGAATATTTCTTTTCCTTCTTCCTGCTGGAAAAAAAATAGGTATGAACATGATGGTGAAGAAAGTGGATACCTGTGGGTATTTTTTTCTCTCTCACCTTTGTTACTGCCAAACTGTTATATATGACTGATTTTTTTTTCTACTTGTAATTAACATTCTGAGCTATCTTAATCTTCCAGCCAAACTTATAGCCTATTAAGCACCACTCAAGTTCACAAAGGAATCAAGTTAACAAAGGAAATCACAGCTTTTATCCCCAAAGGTTACAGCTAGTCAAAGATGTTGCCTGTTCACATTCAATAGACCCTATAACTTAAAGAGATAAACAAACTGCAACAAGTTTATACCCGATCGTATTTTTCCTGTATCAGCTGTGGCCATAAGGACTTAGGCTGCTTTGACCAGCTGTTTAACTGTCTTATGTTTTGTTTTGTTCTTTTGTTCATTTTTTGATTTTTTTTTTCTTTCTTTCTAGTGTTTTCCAGAGGGAAACATAATTTTAAGTGGGTTACTGTAAGTAGTATAGAGAATATAATTTTCTTTCTGATTGGGAATAGCGTGTCATATGTGCTCAAGTAGAGGAAAGGTATTTTCAATTTTCAGGCATAATGTTGGTCAAGAGTGCCTGCTGATTCATTCTGAGGAGGGTGAGTCAGATGAACAAAATTAGGTTTCTGCTCTGAATCATCTTCTATAGGAGACCATCTTACTCCACTGACTATAGACAGAGCCTAAAGAGATTAGCTATACTAGACTAAAATTGACTTGGTCAATACCCAGTTCCTAACTGTCCTTTCTGAAAGTCCATTCTACTCTGAACCCTGAGAGCTAATGGATGAGAATAGGTTAGCTGACTCTTGACATTTTTTGGTTGTTCTTGAAGAGGCAATAATGGTGGAATTTATATAATCCTGAAAGGATCCTTCTTCTGTATTTTTGGTATAGTAATAAGTCTCCTTTTTCAGTGGAAGCACTAACACTACTATCTTGGTGTAGTTGTATGGTCAGAAGAAAACAAGTATTGAGTATATAGCTTGCTATCTAGATTTTTAAAGTAGAGTTAAATAACAGAGCTGCCCTCAAAATAGGAATGTAGAATCCTTAACAAAACTGGAAAACATTCCCTCTGACTCTAGTAATAATGCCTTAATATTAATGGCAATTATCTTTCAATATTTTTGTTGATTGTGTGGTCCAGATGCTGATAAACGGATAAAACTGAGAGCATTGGAGGTGGACTATAGGTGTCCCACTGGTACACAGAACAAATACCTACTGAAAAATGTCTCTATAAATCCTCTACAGTCATATACCTATTTGTCTTCAACTTAATCTAGAACAATTTACATTTGTCTGTCTGTATATTTATATCTTTGTACATGTACTTTTTAAAATTAAACTTTCAAATGGTTAGAAAAAGCATCATAATTTACATATTTTACCACTCCAAGTCAAGAATATGTCTTTACTATTTTTTGGGTTTTTTTTTTGTGAAATATAAGATGCTTCATCTTTTTGAGGTTTTTCTACTTTCTTTTGAGTTTTTCTAGTTTTGTGAACCCAGCCTGGCATTTCAAAGTTGTTGGTGAAATTCTTTTTATTTTTCTTTAATGCATTTTTAAGTAGTACCCTTTTACCCTAGTCTAGGGGAACCCACTGAGTTCCTTTATTTTATTCTCAGAGACAGAAGCACAAGAATAAGATAGATTTATATGAGAGGGGCATAAAGAAATAACCTTACCCAGCCCTGACTCTATGGAGTGTATTTTGAATTGTGTGTACCAGCTGTGCCAGCTGTCAGCCTCTCTTCTCCCCACTGAAAGTGCAGTTGCGTCCAGCTTTGACAGTTTCTGTGTATGACCAGGTTGTTGATGTGTGGCACCATCTTTATGACTACTTTCAGTTTGCTTTGATCTTATAGCTCTTATCCACCAGAGAGTTCAATTGCAAGTGAAAATACAGGGCAAATATTTTTTCACATGGTTGATACAGAACATATATTTGCAACCTGCCTTTCAAGAGTATGTTGAAAAGCAGCAAATAAATAATGCCTTCCACTGCAAAACGTGATGGAGAGCTTAGGAAGGCTGCTCTGTGTCTGTTCCATTTGAGATCAGTAGTTGTAGAAGTTTGATTTGTGCCACTGACAGTAACTGTTCATTTTAATCTGGTTAATGCCTTCAGACCTCACAATGGTGGTGCATTACAAATGTAGCATAAAGGATGGCTGCATTAAGCATTATTCAAGTTGAAAAGTCAAACATTTAAATGTTAGGAACTAACAGGGGGCCTATGCATCATTAATTTGGTCCTGCTCTGCCTGGATGGGTTTAGTAACCCACATGCAATTTGCAAGGAGATGGAGTTCATAGGATTGTTGCCTCATTCTTAACAGCAAGACTCATCTCAAGTGAACTTCACCAGGAAAAAGTCTCAGAGGTGTTACATTCTTATAAATTTCATGAAAACAGTCTGTTTTGTGAAATAAGAGAAAGACTCAAGTTCAGCCTGGATTAGGTGCTTGACATTCAGATTCATAAAAAGTCAGGTTTTTACCTATCTCATAATTTTTTTTCTAAAAGAGTTACTATGTCATTGCATGGAATAGATCTTCCCTGGGGCTTCACAAGGGTTCTCCTTTTTGTCTCCTCCTTCCCTCATTCTCACACAGCCTGGCTAAGCTGTCCCTTGGGGTTTGAATCCTCATGTAAGTTCAGCGTCCTGTGCCAACCAGACCCTCCTATTGCTGTGGGCCAGCTTTGATTTTGTGAACCCTTTTGGACCAATTTGCTTTTCCTTCTCTGTGATTCATCTTATTTTTTTCTGATTTGGGTCCTACTAGGAGAAACACTTCTAGGTTGGAGGAAAAAAAAGCTCTCAGCTCCCTCCTGACTGCTGATGTTGCACCAGCCCTGTACAACTGAGAGCAGTGATTGCAGACAACATCTGGCTGAATGCCAGCAGCTCTTTGCTTCAGGAGGCTTGACTGATTGCTCTGTGAGTGTAAGGCATATTCAATCTCAACAATACCAGGGTCTTGATAAAGTTAAAGAAGAATAACTTTTTAAAAGCATATAGCTTTTAAAATTGAAAACACCTTCACTAAGCATACGCAAACCTGCAATTTACCATGACCCTAAGAACTGATCAGACCTGCCTGGGTTTTCCAGGGTATGGCAAAAAGCCCCTAAAAGATATTTTTTTTTTAAATCACAGTTTAAAAAAAAAAAAATTCTTTATGTCATCTCCACCATCTCAATATTCAATATAATGGCTCACTTGGTTCTGGAGCATCTCCCAAAATAGTAAGCTTGGGTAGATGTATAGCATGAAAAATTCTTCTACAAACAGGTTAGCAAAGTTAAGAGAAACAAGGCTGTGGCAGTGGAATTTTTTGGCAATTTCTCTATCAGGCAGGGACAGTTAAGTTGCTTATATGAAAGTCAGAACTTCATTTACAGTGATTGAATGTTGTAGATGAGGACTTTAAATACTATTTTAAAGGTGCCTGCTAGTACATAGATGCACTAATTTTATATTATGGTCTATCTACTGAAGACAGATGTCATTACTTCTGTTTTACAGCAGTATGAGTGGTAAAGGAGGCATTAAGACTTATGGAATGCAGTCACCTAAAAAGAGTCAATACATTTATTCCATTTTTACTATATTATCTTTTATTTATAAATACAAGTTTTGTATTTATGGCATGGAGCAAGTGTAGGTAAATGTAATGGTCTTACTTCAAGTGTTTTAAAATGAGACAATTTAAAAACAAAAAAAATTAAAAAATGAATTTGGAATAACACAAGAAACACAAATATTTAACATATTTTTTATCTCTCTGTTATTGTTCTTATCTTTTAAAAATCTGTCTGTTTTGATTACTTAAAGGAAAGAATTAGTGTTAATAAGCTTTGGAAATGGGTAGTTCTTCTGATGAGACCCAGGCTCAGAGAGATCTCAATGCCTGCAAGACAGGGAGTGCAGAGAAAGATTCTTAGCTCTTATTAAAGAAAGCATTGTCATCATTGTTTCTCACTGTGGAAATGACATAGAATGAAAATACACGAGGATATCTAGGGACTATGCTGGATTTTTCCCTCCCACTGTAAAGCCATAAAAATGAAAGTGTCAAGTAATGTAGCCTATGTAAACAGAAAATGTAATTGATTTAATTGTAACTGTTCAGTGGTGGAACATTTAAATCCAAAAGCAAGCCTATAATTGTTTCAGTTGCATTGACTGACTTTAATTAACATTGAATTATACTGTAAATGTACAAAACTATCAATGAAAATGAGTGGGCCTTTTTAAGGTGAAACGCACTGCACATAACCACAGTAGTAGAAAAGAACTTTAATGATGTGAATATTGAGGAAAAAATAAAGCCTTGGCCGTTTTTTAGGTTAATTCAAACAGTTAAGATGCAAGCTTTCTTTTTTATTTACTTTCTCAAAACAGAGAAGAATGAATTTTTAAAGCATGTATGCTGCTGAGTTTAACATTTATATGCAAAGGCTGAAAGAAAGTATTTTAGTTCAGAAATGCATTCAGGCTACTTATGCTTTCTCGTCTATCTGCATTTAGAATCAGATCTGAAATCCACTAAGTAAACTGAAAAATCTCACACCGCATTTAATGGACAAGGACTCAAGCCCTTATAGTGTGGTCTTTACCAGAGTTTCTGATTCTGCAACTGGCTCCACGTGGGAGTCAATTGAAGTCAATGATGCTTCAAGATGGCAGCTGAATCTGTCTATGCAAAGTCAATTGCAGGACCTGCCTTTGTAACTAAGCATTGTGTTTGCATCAAAAATGCATTGATCTAGTCTGCAAAGAACATAATAGGGGCCTCTACTCTCAGGGTAGTATTTCTCTTCTGCCATGTTTCATGTTTATTTTCCTAATTCATTTGTATACATGCTCTGTTTTAAAAGACATTTCAAATAAGGTGTGAGTCACTACTTTTTTTTTCTGAGACTTTGAAGATTATGTGCTTATTTACTGCCTGTTTGATTTTTTTCAAAGAAAATAGTGAAGAAAAGGAGAGCTTTAAATATATTACTACTCTATAAGCAACATGAATGTAATAAAAATGTGTGTCAAAACCCCTGTTATACATATCAATGTTTTAAGAGGTAAATTTTCTGAGTTTTACCCAATGGGTTGAGGTAACTGAAAGGCAAGGGATCTCTTTTTTTTTTTTTTTTTTTTTTTTCCCCTATTTTTTCTCCCTTCTGAGTAAGAGAGGAAGAAAACATTCAATTAAACTTTTTATCTTCATCTGTACAACGGTGAAATGTGAGGTTACCCAAAACTTTAAAAGATGCTCAGAATAGTAGACATTTATTTATACAACAGGACTGGACAATAATCTCTTGTGAATTGTTTTTCAGTCTTAAGGCTTCAGACCTTAGTTGTCACATGGAGTTTTTCATATTTTCCCCTTCTGATTTTTGTGACCCAAAGGTCATTAGATACTTTCTCGGGATGGCAAAAAGAAGGTTCAAGCTTCCTGCAAAAGATGGACTGAGGTTGGTTGCTTGGAAAAGCAGAATATTGGGATAGAGGGAGAAGGCAAAAGGAATCTCCTTGACTTAAGTTTGATGTGCTGAACAGAGGTTCACCAGATAAATAGTGAACATTGTTAAAAACATCACTGTTAATTTTGCTCTGCCCTGAAATCTGACCATGAGCTACAAAGGAATTTTGAGGACAAGGGCAGGAGCTGATGAAGTTCAATAGGAGTGTAGAGACAATATACCTTCCTTACTAGTTGTTGACTGCTTTATTGGCCCTTTGGTAGCAATGGATAGCTGAGCATTACTCCCCCTCCTGTCCATTTTCCCATTTCCATGAAATTGTGTGTCAGGCTGAGCATAGACAGTAGAAGTAGAAAAAAGACTAGAAGAAAGGTGTTGTTATGCTAAATTAAAGATTTAAAGACTGCCAGAAGGCTCCTAAAAGTTTCTTGTTTCTTCTAAAAGTTAACTTGTTTTCCCAAAGACCAGCTTAGATAGTGCTGTTAATAAAAGTCATTTACCACTTCAGTTTTTTGGGCATGCTTGGCATCACATATACTTATTAAACAGTGTTTTAATTGTAACCAAAATGTATTTTAACAGATGTGAGCAAAGATCAGTACAGACCTTTGAGACATCAAATAGGAAAGTTTTGGTTCTTTCTTCAACTTCATAAGGGAGCCATTACCAATGACTTCCAATTACTAGATGCAAACAGCAGGCACAGAAGCAAGGCCCATTTTTGAAGGTTAGTTTTCAGGCAGACAGAGATACCGCTTACCCTGCTGAAAAACAACCCAACAGGCTGTCCCAGCTGCGCAGGAGCAGATAAGGGTGAAAACAGCCTTTGAGTGATTGGGAAAGTCTGAAACTATAATGGGATAACACAGAAGAAAACCTCCTCCCAGATCTTGCTGCAGAATCTGTGGGGAAGCTACAGAGGAAGAATGAGACAACAACAGCTGACATTACTAGCAAAGAAAAAGTCCAGCTTCACTTTGTGGATGCAGAAGAGCAGGACTCCCTGGCTTTCTAAACATTGCTTTGCAAAACATTTGAAGAGCCCACATTTATGGTTTGAATCCCGACTACCCTAAAATACATGTTAAAAAGTATTTTCAAGTTAAAAGTGTTTCCAGCTTCTGTGCAGCTTCAGGTACCCATTTGTACTTACATAACTATGCAAGTGTGGTCAGATGAAGGTCTGTAAGTTTTCATTAAAAATCCTAAGACTATACTTGAAGTAGTTGCCTATAATTAGGAAAAGTAAATTAACAACTTAGTAATTGTGAATCTCCTAAATTACAATGCATTTTTTTTTAAGGTAATATAGCTAGAGATTAGAAAAAAAATCAAGGAATATGAGACCCTTATTTATTTTCTGGTAATGTTGTTACAAAACCCTTCAAAATTTCAGGTTAATTTCCAGATGATATACAGCTTTTTCTGTTTGTTATTGGTCATTAGCAGAATGTTTTCCTCTCTCTTTCCGGTGCAAGCTTTTGAAATTAGATCACATAGTTCCTTTAATAGGAAACCTGCTATACTGTGGGTATTCTGGGGTACTGTGCTGGGTGTGGCATTTTGTAGACTTGTATTTTGATTCATTGTACATTTTGTTGGCAAGCCCCTTGATGTTACCTGTTTATCATTAGGTCTCCATGAATTCAAAGGGAGTATAACAACTTCCCAAAACATTTATCTGAATGTCCAAAGTAGAGTACATAATTTCAATTTATTACAAGACCTTAAAATAAAATTAAAATATTAATAAAAGGTCCAGGTGATGTAAATAAAGAGAACCACACCTCCTCTACTTAGGAATGTCTTGTAATGGTCAGATGACGTTAGGTGAAAAGGTAACCAACCACTCTGGGAGGACTACAGGTATTGGAAACTGTCTTTCTAATGGACTTGAATGCTGTAGGAAGTATTTTGTGTTGTTTGATAATACCAGCTTTAATTAGTCCTGATGGGAACAGTGTGAAAATATTTATCCATTTTGATTGGAAAATTGATTTTGACTAGTGTATTTATGTATCTTTTTCAGGCACCTATTTACATATATGTAGATAATTCCCACATTTTTCCCTCTTAGATTTGCTCTGTAGGTGGACCCATTAGTGTCCACTTTAAATTTGCAGTCTTCAGACACATGGCCCAGATTTTCCTTGCTGTTTGGGTCAGTCCAGAGTGTTAATCTGCAGTGTTTTTTCTGGCCCCATTAATCTTGGGGGTTTTATTTTGTTTTGTTTTCCTTCCTGAAAAATCTAATTTATAAAATCAGATTTGTTCTGATTTTAGGGCAGTTTCTCCTATATGCTATTGCTTTTTCCATCTTTTAAAAGCACCTACTAACCGATTTCTTCCTTCCTTCATGTCAGGCACTGCCTTCAGTGTCTGAAGTTTTCTGTGCTGCATTCATGATGTCCTAAGGTCCCTGTGTGTACTACATCATTGTTTCCAGATGTAGTTATTTCCTCTGGCTGTTCTCCACTGAAAACTCTACCAAACAGTGCACAAACATATTCCACCGTGTACTTTCCCTAGTGTACACACACACACAGCTGCTGCAACAAGAGATTTTTTGGTGGGAGGGGGAAAGAGAGGATAGGACTCGCTCTCCTCGCATCTGCTCTTGCTTCAGCAGTTACTGTAAGCAGCAAGAGTGGGGCAGGACCGCAAGGAGCCCTGAGCTGGGAGCTGGATGATATATAGGTGCATCTGCAATCCTATGATCATCAGGCAAATGACAGGTGATAGATCTGGTCCAAAATCAGTCCAGAAGCCCAAGGAGCAAGTCAAGAATGGCAGGGAACACATCTCAGGATAGGTGTGGATGCTCTAATCTGGGACTGAATGGAGACCCTCAGGTCATGGACTGAAAGGGCCTGACTGGGAGTTCCAATAAGGCTGGTCAGTGCAAGGGAGGATGTTGGTCAGTGCCCATGGGTGCACTCAGGCTCCATACAGTAGTCATGGCTATTTATTTTTCTGAGGACTATCTTTTAAAGGGAGAGGAAAAAAGTAGCCTTTCTACTAAAATCTGCACTCGGATTGCCTGGATGCTGAGATCTCTGACTTCTTGTCCCTCATCCATTTGATTTTGCCTCAGTAGTTAACCGTCCATCACTAGAATGTCATTCTCTTTCATTCTGCTCAATTATCACTTATAATACAATGTTCAGATAAACTGCTGCAACTACAATAGCAACTAGCAAAGCACTAAACAACATCCTTATTCAGCAGAGCAAGGACTGGTTTCTTCCTTTAGACAAGTATCTCATAAGCTCTTGTCTCACTGCTGCAATTTATTTGTCAGGTTGTTTGCATGATGGTAAAGAAACTATCTTCTGTGGAGTATTGGCAACACTCAGTTCCTTTGTCAGTGTCTTTCATAAAAGGTTAGCATCAGCAAATGCTTCAAGAAGTAGAGGCATGTAATGATTGTCCATGCTGCTCACTCAGCTCCTGCACCATTCATTAGTGCAACAATATTCTTTCTGCATTTGAGAAAATTTTGCTTTGGATGATACAGTGGATATCTGCAGTTTTGTTTGCATGCAACTGACAGCTGTCTGTAAGCTTACCAGGCAAGGAGAGAACATGATCACATCTGCATTGCAAAATAGAGAGAGAGACAGTTTTGTTAGTCTTAACACAGTGATGCACCCTGCATACATGTGGTACAGACTCTGAGGTGCCACAATTGCTTTTAGAAAAAGATATATCTGAAAGTGTTTTGTTTTTTTTTTTCCAAAATTCATATAGGTGAAATTACAGGAAATTGGATGTCATGTAACAAAATCCAACTGAACTGGCATGAATGGATTCTTTAAATACCTTGGATAACTAAACATGGCCTATGACTAATAGCAAAGACCAAGCTCTTCACTGCATTCAGACAATCTGCTAACAGTTGTCTGCTAGGATACAAAGTACTGGGGTTCTAATGCACCCACTCGATATGCCCAGATAGGAGAGCTGAATCCTTTTGAGTTCATTTCTAAACAGACTTTGATTTTGGCTTTGAGGGCAACCTCAGGATAGTTTAGAAGAGAGGACTGGCTTATCCAGTGAGATCCAAAGCATTATTCCCTTTATACTTTTCCAGATAAGGGAAATAAGAAAGAGAAATGGTCTAGTACACCAAGGACTGTTCTATGGATGTGTCTGTGTCCTGCTGTTTTCACTGAAGAGCAACTGAACAAAAAAATACTTTCAGCGTCATGTAGGGACTTCAGCAGTGAATTACTGGTCCATGGATGTTGTCTCCCTGAACTTTAGTAAGGCCTTTGAAACCACGTTCCTCAGCCTTCTATTAGAGAAGCTGGTGGCTCATGGCATAGACAGATGGACTCTTTGCTGGGTTACAAACTGGATGGATGGCTGAGCCCAGAGAACCGTGGTGAACAGACTTAATTCTGTTTGGCAGCTGGATACAAGCAGTGTTCCCCAAGGCTCAGTTTGGGGGCCAGTCTTGTTTAACATCTTCAACAATGATCAGGATGAAGGGATCGAGTGCACCCTCAATAAGTTTGCAGGTTTCACCAAACTGAGTGAGAGTGTTGATCTGCTTGAGGGTTGGGAGGCTCTGCAGAGGGATCTGGACAGGTTGAATTGTTGAGCCAAGGTCAATTGTATGAGGTTTAACAAGGCCAAGTGCTGGGTCCTACTCTTCTGTCACTACAACCCCAGGCAACACTCCAGGCTTGGGGAAGAGTGGCTGGAAAGCTGTTAGGCAAAAAAGGACCTGGGAGTGCTGGTGGACTGTCAGCTGAACATGAGCCAGCAGTGTGCCTAGGTGGCCAAAAAGGCCAACAGCATCCCGGCCTGTAGCAAAAATAGTGTGTCCAGCAGGAGTAGAGAAGTCATTGTGCCCCTGGACTCAGCACTGATGATGCCACAGCTTGAGTACCACTCTATAGAGAGGATATTGAGGTGCTGGAGCATGACCAGAGAAGGGCAACAAAGCTGGTGAAGGGTCTGGGTAACATGTCTTATGAGGAGTGGCTGAGGGAACTGGGAGTGTTTAGTCTGAAGAAGAGGAGGCTCAAGGGAGACCTTATTGTGCTCTACAACAACCTGAAAGGAGGTTGTAGTCAGGTGGGTGTTGGTCTTCCAGGTAACTGTTGATAGGACAAGAGGAAATGTGCTTAAGTTGCACCAGGGGATGTTTGAATTGTATATTAGGAAGAATTTCTTTACTGAAAGAGCGATGAAGCATTGGAACGAGCTATTCAGGGGGGTGGTGGAATCACCATCCACAAATGTTTTCAAAAATCATGTAGATATGATACTTCAGGACACAGTTTTGTTGTCATGGTAGTGTTGGACTGATCATCAGACTTGATGATCTTGGACATCTTTTCCAACCTTAATGATTCTGTGATTCTATAAATACTAGTGCTTTTACCAGGTGGTACCCAACCTGCAACATGAACTGCTGAAGTCAGCTTGCCTTCTGTTACTTTCATTCCAAAGGACTGGTTTACCCACTGGAAATTGTGGACTTGTTCCTCAGTTTGTCCTTATGAACGTGCCTGCACTAAAATACCAGTGAATTTGTTAGTACATTTATGCCACAGACACACTCTTCTTTTGTCATGTCCTACACCCTTCTTTCTCTTCTTTTCCAGCATGTAAATGTTTCTTTTCTTGGTTCCTCTTGTTTCCTTATTGCTAATAATACTTATTTTACTTTTCATGACAGTTAAAAGGATATCTCAGCTTGGTAACTAGTAGAGAACAAAACCTCTGCATATTTACAGTCTCATATAATCAGATTTGTTTTGTTGTATAAGCACATCCTTTTTTTAAGTACATTATTAGACTGCACTGTTTCCCGTTTCTTTATCATTGATTGAATTGGTTATTTAGTGACAAACATCATAATGATTCTACTGATGTTTATGGACCTGCAAAGGAACATTCAATTTTTTTTTTTTTTTTTTATTGCCTTAGAAAAAGACTTTATTTTAGTTTTACTCTGCGCCTTTTTCTTGGTAAACTGAACAAGAAAAAGAGAAAACAGTACGAAATCATTAGTTGGCACAGACAGGTCAATGCAGTGAGATTATTCCTATGAACTCTAGATTTACTATGTTTTCAAAGACAAAAAGTAACATAATTACATGTATTTTCATGGTCATACTGTCCAAAGAGAATGTATTTTTGTAAATAGGGTATTTTTTTTTCTGAATGGGGTTACAAGTGTTTTCAGAAATTGTAGCTGTAGAAATAGTGGCATAAGGTTTTGTACGGATTTTCAAAAAACTGGGAACCAATCCACCATTCTGCCTCTAAAGTGAGTATAGCAATCTAGCTATATATTTATTTAATCTCAATTTCCAGATTATTGAAGTATCTGCCAGCCAGATACCTCTTTTCAGCAGGTGGAAAATTATACTCTGAATAAAGCAACATCATGCTGTGCCTCCCATGGAATCCTTTGGCAGTGAGAGGAAACTGTAATATTGCCATTAAAAAATGTTCCCACAATTCAGCAGTGAATTTACCAGTTTCTATTTAATTTTCTAAAACAGTGGCCTTACCAAAAATTACATTTGTATTGCTGAGAGGTGTCAAATGTGAAAAGACATGCAGCAATGTTGTTCAGGTATAGATACCAGTTTTAATTCTTTGAATGGCCTTTTCTGAGAAATTTTAGTGTTTGTTAATGGAAACATGCATTTTATTGTTTCGTTGAATGGGATCTGATGCAAAGGAATAATTTTTAAAAAAAGTTTCACTAGAGATTTTAATACAGTTTGGATTAGGGTACATTTGTGAATATGCATATGTACTTCTCTATACATGTGCAGATGATAAACATTTTTTTGACCTATCATTTTGTTGCAGATTTTCCTATGAAAAACCACTGCAGAAAAAAAAATCTGCTATTGGAAACACTGATGTTGTAGCATTCCTTCTAAACAGAAGCATGTTTAATGGTCAATAAAATGAGCTCTTGGCAGTCATTCAATTCGATGATTAAAGAATTCCTGCCTTTACAATAACAATGTTATAGTAGAAAATAGCATTAGGAAGCTGGCTACACTGATTGGTTTGCAATGAGTCATAGCTATGCAATTATGGCTCTGTAATTGCTCAGGCATGACATCATAAAGCAAACTGTCACAATACAGACCTAAAAATTATTCTAAAAAATTATGGTTGGTTAGTTTAAAAAAGGACAGTATCCTGTGAGTATCCTGTGTGTTGCATGTCTTTTGCATGGCTTGATGTATCTATTGTCAGGTGATGTTTCCATTGTAAGTCTTTGTGGGCCATTTTGCTGCAATCATATTTACTGAAATGGAAAAAAAACTGCAATGAAAAAAAAAATCAATGTATGGGAGGCCTGTGTGGTCTTCTATGAGGGCACAATGTTTTCTGTGGGTCAAGTTTTTATCTGTTTTCCATCAAAGGCCATGAAAGCCTGATGTATGTGGCTGGCTCTAGCTGACTGCTTTTTGCCATTGCTCTGTAATCTGAAATCTCAGAGCACTGACAGGTTTAATATTTGATGACATCTTCCAATGCACTTCTGAATTTCTACATTTGGCTTCTAATTGCTGAACTATGATGCTCAAAATTCCTACCCTCGTGTTGACTATATCTGAAGGTACCAAATAGCATTAGCTGCTTCATGCTTCACAATCTTTTGAGTGTTTGACTGTTCCCTGAATATGTCCTATGACATTATAAGGAAAAGTTTATTTTTTCACAAGTGAAAAAAGAAAGATATTGGAATGGAGGAAGACACCACTGTCTCTTAACTCCTCTGTCTGTCTTCAATGCAGAACTTCTGATTGACCCACTTCAGTGTCCTGCCTGCCTGTCTTAAGAAAATACTGTTAACAGATTCACATTGCTGATATGATGTATTTCGTATGGATATACTTGTCAGCATTAAAGCCGTGTTGCTGCTTCTTGTTCTTCTAACCTATTCTGAGAAGCTTCATAATTTTTCCTGTAATAAATCCCAGATTTTAATGAGTAACCTAAAGTCATTTTGAGTGGACTACACTAGCCAGTGACAGGTCAAAAGAATATGAATACTAGAGGCAACAGAAGAAATACCTAAGATTTACTTTAATTACCCATATTACAACCTTTTAATCCAAAGCATGATTTGGAGATTTTGAGGAGAAGAAATAGTTCTCAGTTTATCCCAAATGTGGTAGTGAATCTGTGATTTTTTTTTTTATTTATTTTTTTTTTTTAAATGTGAGAGACAGACAGACCATGGTCAAAATCACACTAAAATCTCAGTACTCTGTGCTAAAATTTCAGTACTCTGAGGGGTAAATTATATTGAGTTTAATATTATGTATGAATGTCTTAACCACCAGGCAAGGGAGCCTGTGTCTTTTTTTAATCACTTAATCCACTAGTATAATTCAACACAAGCTGGGCAGAGCTTGTGCTGTTCATGTTCTTTGATTTTGACTTTGCTTGTGAAAATATTTTCCAACAAAGTATTCACCAATATTTGATACAATGCTCTGGAAGAAAAAAAAAGAAACTTGGAAGAATCTTTGCCATCCCTTATCAAAAACTTTTTTTCAGTGCTTATCTTCAGCATCCAAAACGATCCCTTTCAGGTCTGATCAAAGAATACTGATTTCTTAACTCTTCCTGGATCAAAAAGTCTGAGATGTTGCTCTGGACTTTTTGTGATGAAAGGGTAGGACAGTAAAAGAAGTTGCGGATTTTGTTACAGTTTTCTTTGCTGGAAAAGGAACAAGAAAAGACTCCATAAACAGGATGAAAAACAGGGTCCAAGCTTTACTCCCTGCTTGGTACCAAGAGAAGCAAATATGAAATGCTGGGACTAAAGAACACAAATCTTTTCATGTGGCATCTCTGTCAGGGGTGAGTGAGAAGAGGCAATGATGGGAGGAAAGCATTTTATCGTACTAGTGAGGTAGATTTCACAGGGCTAGTGAGCCTCAGAGCCTCAAATCTCTTGGTCCTAATTAACAGCCCAGGCTTATGTCTTCTGGCATTTCTGCCTAGAAATTGTAGTTCTGATATTAAATCCTTTACCTCAGGCTTCACAGACCTGTCAAAAGGCTTCAGTCAAATACCTGCTTATCTACAGGTAAAGAGATATCCATATGCACTTAGACTGTTGAGATTCTATGTATTTTCTCGTCAGAACAGCATATCATCACAGTGCTTGCTCTGCTTTGTCAGTACATTTTTCCTTCCTTCTTTTTGTGGTTAGTGAGATGCCTGTTCTGGAGCATGAAAGTTCATCCCTGATCTACCTGAATGATATTTTTATCACAGCCCTCCAAGTAACCTATCCTTTTTTTATACTTTAGCCTTGGTTCATTAACTTTTCACCTGGGGAATGTAGTAAACAGAGAAAAATCAATTCTGACTCAATCTAGCTCTCTAAACTTTCTGGAGTTCTTGTTCAACACTGAAACCGTGACCCTGGAGACTCCTCTTTCATAGAGAATATATATTAACTTTGTCAGTCAGTCTGATTAAATCTCTCTCTCCCCCTCTCTCTCTCTCATGTCTTCTAGGCTCCTTTTTTAGCCCCTTTTTATGCCAGCCCTTACTGAAATGAGATATAACAGAACAACACCAGTTTTACCCTTAGGAGATAGCTGCAGGTGTTACTTGATTGATGGCTACTCTATTTTACTTCTGAATCCTCTTCTTTCCCTGAAACTAGTGCTATGCCCAAGAAAAAAAAAGGGAAACAGTGAGTAGGTCTTGTTAAATATTCACATTGTGCTCCTCTGCAGCAGTAAAAACTAAAGTATACTGTATTCTGGAAGTACAAAGTACCTGAGGCAGCGAATGTTATGGTTTCAAGGGAAGTTTGAATAAGACAATACATAGGACCTTCAAGAACAGAGGTAATTAAAGCTTATCTCGGATACAGCACATCAAAATGGAATTTCTAAAGCCCTCAGAGCAGAGAAATAATCTTTTTTTTCACATTACTTTGTAACCTACTCCACATAAAAAAGACATAAGACAAAAAACTCCAACGAAACAATAATAGCAAAACTTCCTCAACAAATATTTAATCATTTAAACTTATAGGCAGAAAGGTATTGAAATATGGCATGTCACCTTATGTCATGCCAAAACTTATTTTTATTACACTTCCAGGGCATCTTCCTCGTGTTGTTTCTAAATGATGGGCAAAGTATGAATGCACTAGTTTGGATATCAGTATAACATAGCCTAGTTTAGTCAGCCTTGATGAGTCCACACCGGTCCTTTATTTCTCCTAGAACCTGATGTGGCTTGGAGGTGTTCACATGCAGTGAATTGCACCGTTCAGACACACCCCTAGCATACAGACGCTAGTTACTTACTGTACAGCAAAACTTCTGGAAGCTCCATACTGATCTAAACAGCATTGGGTTTTGACCCCATATAGAGATGGCCAAGCTTTGCAGACTGTTTCTGAATCCTTGTGTTATAAGTTAAATTAACAGGGAAATAGACACCCTGAACCACAGCTTAGGTTTTAGAAAATCCTTCATGAATGTGAACAGATACAAGATGCAGAATGTCTTTGGCTTTTTCTTTAAAGAGGAGTTCTGTGCTTCAGATACTGATCTTAATCTGAATGCAATACTGTGTTTTGGGATCTCTTCTATAAGTTTGTGCATTTATATAAGACATCTGTGTCCTATCAACTCTACCTTTCCTTTGTCATTCATGGTGGAAATAATACTGGAAATGCACAAGAGGAAAACTTGGTCACTGGGTCCTGAACCATCAACAAACCTTCATTAGAGGGCAAGGTGATGGCCATTTTACTAGACAATATACTTTTGCATTCCATAACTCATTCTGTAAGTAGAAGCACAGAGCAGTGGCTAACAGCAGAAGAGGCCAGTAGGTCCATCCAGTTGACCCTACCTCTACCAGATGTCAATGCCAAAAGCTTTGGAGGTGGTAATAAAGCCTACATTAAATACTCAATATATTATGATGATAAATTTCTTTCTGATTCCAACTGATGATCAGTTTATGTCCTGAAACTATGTCTTTGAACACTCTTAACATTTTTTTTCTTATTGATAGCATATAATTATCAGAAAGCAAACACACCCAATAACATTAAAAGCACATCTGAAGCACATCAGCAATGGAAAGAATAGATGTAGCTTTTTATTTCCTTCTTCTGTATCTTAAACATGATCTTCAGCCAGAGATAGGAGCTATTGTGTATAATACTATGAGGGAGGGAAGACTAGATCCTGTGAATTACAGTTGATAAATCTGTATTTATAATATAATACTAATTGTTTATTCTCCTCTCACGGGTTGGGTGTTAATATTGTGAAGTGTTGTATAGAACTCATGTTTCCTAATGAAGACATTCTTGTTATGTATTAGCACTGTGATATCACATGGAGCCCTCAGTAAATAAGTTATGTCACCACTGTTCGTTAGCCTCACGACCTAGCACTTCATTCCATAGTAACTTAGCTTTAATTGTTCCCTAGAGTGACAAAAAAAAAAAAAAAAAAATGTAATGGCTCACAGAATGATCCAATAAGCAGAGGAAAAAAAGAAGGATGAACTGGAAATTTGGAGACACTTTAAGACTGGTGTGTCATTTACCCCAACTTGTGCAAAGCGCTCAACATTGTCCTGCACAACATCCTGGTCTCTAAATTGCTAAGACATGGATTTGATTGATGGACCATTTGATGGATAAGGAATTGGTTGGATGGCTACACTCAAAGAGTTGTGGTCAGTGGCTCAATGTCCATGTGGAGATCAGTGGTGAAAGATGTTCCTCAGGGGCTGGTACTAGAACTGCTGCTGTTTAACATCTTTGTCAGTGACATCTACAGCAGAATTGAGTGCACCCTCAGCAGGTGTGTGGATGACACAAACCTGAGAAGTGCAGCTGACATGCTGGAGGGAAGGGATGCCACCCAGAGGAACTTTGACAGTCTTGAGAGGTGGGACCATCCCAACCTCATGAAGTTCAACAATGCTAAGTGCAAGGTCCTGCACCTGGGACAGGTCAATCCCAAGCACAGATACAGGCTGGGTATGGATTGAGAGCAGTCCTGAGGAGAAGGACTTGGGAGTGCCGGCTAATGAATAGCTCAATATGAACCAACAATGTGTGAGTGCAGCCCAGAAAGTGTGTGAGTGCAATCATATCCTGGGTTGCATCCAAAGATGTGTGGCCCACAGGTTGAGGGAGGTGATTCTCCCTCTCTACTCTGCTCAGGTCAGACCCCGGCTCCAGTACTACATCCAGATCTGGAGCCCCCACAACAAGAAGGACATGGAGATGTTGGAGCAGGTCCAGAGGAGGATCACAAAGACAATCAGACTTCTGGAACACTTCTCCTATCAGGACAGGCTGAGAGAGTTGGGGTTGTTCAGCCTGGAGAAGAGAGGCCTTTGGGGACACCTTATTGCAGCCTTCCAGTGTCTGAAGGAGGCTTATAGGAAAGCTGGGGAGGGACTTTCTATAAGGACTTGTACTGATAGGATAAGAGGTACTGGCTTCAAACTGAAGGAGGGTAGATTTAGATTAGATGTAAGGAAGAAGTTCTTCACTATGAGGGTGGTAAGGCACTAGAACAGATTTGCCAGGGAAATTGTGGATGCTCCATCACTGGAGATGTTCAAGGCCAGGCTGGATGGGGTTTAGAGCAACCTTGTCTAACGGGAGGTGGTCCTGTCCTTAGGGAGGTTGGAACTACATGATCTTTAAGGTCCCTTCTAAACCAAACCATTGTATGATTCTATGATCTTTATGGGTCCCTTCCAACTTGCCATACTCTGATTCCACAGTTGCTAAGATTTGTTGTATGTTTCTTCACAGCAGCTCTCCTTAAGGTCAACAACTGTCCCTGAGGTCACCCATTGCGTTCTCTTTGAAGTGGCCCAGGACCTGCAGCCAAGCCTCTAGAACCAGGATGTAGTGATAGCTACACGTATGCAGGGCATACATGTCCAGCTGGAGTGCAGGAGACAGAGTTTTAAATAGAACACAAGTTTGAACCTAGAATTTCTCAGGAAAAAAAATCTAATCACTAGGCTTTTGATGATTGTGAGAAGACTCTACATACTTAACAATAACTTTATGAAAGTCTACAACATCTGCGAAAATTAAGGTCTTTTGTAGCACATTGTCACAGTCCACTCCACTCAGTGGACACGTGATGGTTTGTTTGCTGCTATCTCAAAGTGCAAAAGAAAGCCAGAGGGCTACTCAGCCTTAACTGAACCCTTAGACATTTAATACAGAAGATGTGTCAGGGTACTGGTCACCAATTCAGGAGCTGCCATCTGAAGAAATAAAGAACAAGGAATACCTCTAGGCGATAGGGGGGCTACAACCAGGCTGGAACACTTCAGAAGAAAACCCAGAAAGACTAATGTTGTAAATCCAGCATTCCATTGGATATACAGCCTTAACAGAAGAGGAAATTGTATAACTTAGCTAGAAAAGGTGTTGAGTTTGACCAGGGAGTGGAACAATGTGACATTGCAACCTGCACCTTTGGGTATAAGATGTACATGAACTTCAACAAGTACAAAGAAGTTGTTGAAAGAAGACTTGCTGGAAGAAGCCACTCTTCTACTCCTCTCCAAAATTCCAAAATATACTGACACTGTAGTGCTGTGATGAAAAAGAAAACAAATTCTTTGATAAGCTACTGTTGGAATCAGATACACTTAGCAGAGCATACCTTTAAGAATGCAACACTGGTATTTTCTAAGAATTGGGAAAAGAGTCTATCAGCATCTCACAGTCCCTTTCTGTTTCTAAAAAAGAGGTCCAATACAGTCTGGCAATATATAAGGCAGGACACGGTGGCTGTCTTCCAGGAAGCAGCTGATGCTCTGGGCTAAGTCGGGTTGCAAGAAGCAAGTTCGGAAAGTACTATTAGAGGAGTGTGGACTTTATGTGCAAGTGTTAGGTGTGTAAAAGACATGGTGAACTTACAGCAGAAAGTGAGTCAGGTCTGTTCATTTTAATAACAGGATAGTCACAATCAATTGCTACTTTTATTTCTCAGAAGACAATTTGGCAAGGAATGTGATCAGGAAATTGAAGGCATGCTATCTTCAGACAATGAGCCACAGCACATGACAGGAGAATTCAGAAAATTGACTGCCAAATAACAGGAGAGCAAAGCCAGCACTGAAGAAACAAAGAGACTGATGAAAAAGGTGAAACAAGTGGGGGTGATATTACTTGGCAATGATTAACCATTGCAACTGTTCTTTCCATGCTCCTTCTAAACATGGAAATTTAAAGCAAAGATTGATGAGGTAGAGGCCTAAATTATGCTTCTTACACAGGCTGTCTCAAACATATTTGTTTCTGCTCACCACAAAAAGTAATGAACAGGAGAAACAGCTGAGGAATTACTTGTAAACAGACTACTTAATGCTGCATAAGAGCAGGCTGCCCATGTCTAGGATTTACAAGTGAGTGTGCCTCAGCACAGTTGAAAACATCTGCAAAAGCCATTTCAAAAGGCAAAACTCCATACCACATGGACCATTGACCACAGAAGGTCTCAGCTGGCCATCAGAGCCCAGATCAGTTCTGAAAAATGTTCTGTGCAGTCATAGAGAAGCTGGAGATACACAGTGTGCCCACATCAACAGACAAACAGCCCATAACCTAAAAGGCATATGCATGTTGTCTCAGGTATCATTGCCTTGTCCAAGAGAAGAGAGTAAGGAACCATGTGATAACAGGTTGGCCACAATACAAGGCTGGAACGGCACAAAAATAGAAGAAAGTCCCTTACTAAGAGCATAAACAAGTGGCATTCTGTTCTGATTACTATGATGTTCGAAGGCTATGAATCCCAGCAGACTTCAAAGGAGTTATGACAGAGATTGCAGCTTGAGTTTCAGTACATTTTCAGCTGCTATGGTAGTATTTAACTGACAGAGTGATTGTTTAACATGGTGAAATTTGATGTGAATTTACAGTGAATTTTATTTTCACATTCTTGCTTGGAAGTAGGAAGAACTGAAAACCTCAGTGCATGGGTTACCAGCCCTTAGGTCAACTATGTATTGAAATATCTAATCCTCTTTGAAAATCTGGAACCTTTCCCCTGAAGTAACCATGGTGTTACTGAACTCATAAAATGTTTTTGCATAAAAGATACATCTAAAGCAAATATATGTAGAAGTGAAGAGTTAAAAAAGCACAACTGGAGGATCTTCAGGCCATCTCCACACTGCTGGCAGATGTGACACAAAATGCAGGAGTGATCTACAACCACCTAGAGATACAGATGGAGACAAAACATACAACAAAACCAAACAGAAAACACAAGCATCATTCTGATTATTGATAGTCAAGGCAATTCAGTACAAAGCAGTATCAAGAAAATGTCCCTAAATCTTGCTTCCAACTTCAGATCTGTCTCTGTGGTGACATGACAGCTATGTTAGACTCCTGAAAGGTCACAGAAAAGCAGAAATTCAATGACAAATTCTTTTTTTTTTTCTACTTTTGTATATGTTGCCAGAAAGATTTCATTGCAGAAAGCCTATTTTGTGAAATCTCAGTGGTGAAAGTTTTGCCATTTTTTAATCATATTTAAAATTATTGGACTCAAATCCAGCTAATAATTATTGTTCTTTTGAGAATGTGAGGCTCTTTGGAGGAACAATGGAGGTACTGAATTTAGTATTGTGGAGAAGCATATGATAGTATAGGCAGTTGCTATTGTATTTCATACTTTCTTTAGCAGTCTTATGAACCTTTTACAACCTTTCTGGTTTTATTGCTTTTATTTCCTGTTCAATACATTGATATTTGTAGACAATTTTTTTTTCTCAGTGCAAAAGGAAAGTTGATGTGGTTGTTGCCTGAGTTGCCAAGTATTTGTTCATTAAATTTTCTACTTTAAAAATGTGTAAGTAGCGAAGTAACAGATTCCTATGCTGCTAATTGACCAATTGCAATAACAAAAATATTATTAAAACTCTGAAATGGGAAATATTTGTAGTGTTACAGTCATTATCCAGTAATATGAAGGAAGAAAGTCTATGGTTCCTTATACTAGAAGTGCTTAGCCTCTTGAATATTGTAGAAGCAGCAAGTTAGTAAAAGAGCTGTTGTGCATTTTAGGGCTGTGCTAAGGCAATTTGGAGCTGTAAGCAGAACATTATATAAGTGTCCCTACTGGTTCCATGTCTGGATACTGCCTTTCCACTTTTTTTGACCTAAGGGACCCATCAGTTTATCTCAGAAATACCTCAGCAGCTGGCATGTGTGTGCATGGCTGTCCATTTCTGCAATGCAAAGGAAGATCCATTTTGGGTAGATGCCAGCAAATGTCCAAAATCTTGAGATGCCCTTTGAGGTATGTAGTGCAATTCACATAATTCGCAAATAGAGCTTGAGACACATGTATGGTATATTTCACTGGTAGAAAACATTCCACACAGACAAACACCTCCAAGAATTTATTTATTTAATTTTTAAATAAAAAATGTTTCTAGAAAATAAAAATATCAGTTTCAGAATCTTCCTCCCCATTTTTTTCACCCCAAGTTATAAATCTAACACTTCTCACTCTACTCTCTTATATGGGTGGAGTATTCTGCTTGTACTGTCGCATTGTATGAATCATTCTGTTAATCCTTATTCATTAAAGTTATGGTTAATGAAGTACAAAAAATAGTCTGGTTTTTTTTCTCAGCTGCTGAGTGCATTATGCTTAGTTTATGGTTCCAATTGAGTTTTGCCATTTTTTTTTTTTATTCTAAGCCTTTCCACTGTTCACGAATGATAAAAAAAATACTTTCCTAAATGAAAACTTAAGCTGTTAACATACACAATTTTACCACTGGAGTTTGAGGGATCTTTGTACAAATAAAGAATGGGCTTCCCTTTTGACAGATTTTTTTTCAGTGTTTAATCTCCTTTGGTTTTAAGGTGTAGGAAAAAGAACTTCCACTCCTGAACTAAAAATTATTTTCATGACCCATTCTGACTGTACAAATTTAGCTTTTGTTACAGCATATGGGTTGTTTCATGACTAATTAGAAAAGTAAGGAGCTATCAGTTGACTGTGTTGTATAAGATCATACATGATTTTTTTTTTTAGCTCATGCTGTCCAATACTTAAAGTGGAATTCATATTAATATTGAAGTGGGCACATGGAAAAAACATCTTGTAAAACCCACTTTCTACTGATTCCAGCTCTTTTCCCCTGGTAAAATAAAAATGTGCGTGAACTAAGGTTGCCAACCTTTCCATACACTTGACCTTGGCAGAAAAATACTCTTAGTAGTGGATGTGTCATCATCTTTTTTTTTTTTTTCCACTGAAGGTGAAATTAATCCTATTCTAAAGCATTGTCTAGCAGAAGCAAGTTGTGGCTGCTGCTGTTGCTGCTTTATTGATTGTTAAGACACCTTTGAGTATGGCTGAGAGATTGGGGAAAAAATAGAAACATTATTGTGTAATCAATTTAGTGTGTTGCAAGGTGATAATAGAATGGTAACTTCGAGCAGCATTTTGTTCTCAGAAATCATAAGCGTTTCTTAAAGAAACAAACAGCCCATAGACAATTTCAAGATTTGAAATATTACTTTTAAATTCCTTAGTGCTTCATTTTAAACATGTTTACTTCACTGTTAGCTCTGACTGCCAGATCTAACTATGTTGATTGCTTGTCCTTGCTGTATACTCCTTCCTGGGGCTAACATCCTTCCTGATACGCCCTGTCAACTATTGGGTTAGACTGACTTGGGATATGGATCTCCTGTTGTCTTATCTCTACCTATCAGATAATTAATTAACCTCACTGGTAAGCTTTGTATTCTTCTCAGTCTTTGATGGATCTTACAGTTTATCAGAATTGCAATTCATTAATATTGCAGACCCCTTGGTTAAGACCATGTCCTCAGGGCTCCAAGATTTTTCTTGTACAGTGTATGCAGGAAAAGAAACATGATCTGCTTTTCAAATCAGCAACTAGTAAATCCATGTTCTTGCCCTTTCTTGCATACTTACTCCCTAATTTTTTTTTCTCTTTACTAAAACTCTTGATGTCTGTAACTTTGTTATGCTAGCCTATTTTTTCCTACTATTATGTTTAGTTTGACTCTTTAGAAAAGGTTTTCAGAACATTGGTTACCTTTATATCATTTTGTTAACTGTTTATCAGACTTTTGTATCCTCTGCATAGGAGATGAAAGCCTGAACTGCTGTGGTCTTTTGGATTGATACTGGCTGCAGGCTGGAATTTAGGTATGTGTACTGAGAAGACTGAGGTGACAAATTTTCCAGCAAAGATTAATGACCCTTAAAACACTAGCTTTGCTATTGCAGTTTAATGGTTTGAAGTCAGCTTGGGAATGATTCTTAGTCTTTCAATCCTGTTCTGCCAGATCCTTTCTCACCTAAATTTCTGTTTACATAGTGGCAGGAATAGACATAAATATCAGATGCTATTCTCTGAGAGGCAAGAGCACAGTGTCTACCAATTTGGAGAAATAAGTCACCAATTGCTACTCCTCTGAAAGAAGCTTAAATTTTTATTGATGTAAAAAAGATGGTCCTTTTTCTATATTTGTAACTTGTGTTCACTTTTTTATCTTTTAACAAGAAAGCTGTCATCTTATAACAAAATCTCACCTGTTGGAATTTTCTAGTTCAACTGAAATACTTTCAAGAGGTACCAGTGACCTTTTGCCTGGGCTGAACTTCGTGACTGAATGAGTACCAGTGGTTCTTAGAGGGGCTAACATTTCCACTGAGGCAAAGTTAGATGGTCCATGCTCACCTTTGAGCACTGTTTCAAATGCAGTGATTGCAGCTCATATCCTGCTTTCTCTGGTCATACCTATAAGTCTTTCAAGAAAAGTAGGAAGCATTTTCTTGCCAGCAGCAGCTTTGCTAAAAGCTTGAAAAGCTTCCGTCTTCTTCTTAGTGTGTGTGTGTTTTAGCAGGTGTCAAATCCTTGATTCACACTATTTAATTTAACAACTGGGCAGAGTTCGCAAACTATCTACTGATATGGAGTGATACAAGTAGATGGCCAGGAATTTCAATAACCATGAATACCTACAATTGCAGCCCACTTAATATTCCCTGTATTCTTATGAGGAATGTAATGTTCCCAATTAAGTTTAGCGTTTATACACATTGTGTAATATGGCTTACTATTCACATCCAGAATTCTTTAGAAGTAATAAACCTGGATTGTACATTAAAGTGTGATATGACTCCCAGCTGTACACTGCCTATATTTTTGGCACTTGGCACCACACATTATTTTCCACTGGTTCAGATGACAGACAGAACCCATCTGAGGCAAAATGAAACAATTTCCAACTGGTGGGCTTGATAGTGCAGGTGACATTAAATATTAACAAGTTCTCTTTCAGAATCATGCCTCGTGCTTTAATTAATATTGCTTCTTAAAATAAGAAGTTGTTTACCATTGCTACTTCTGCAAGCTGATTGCTGCTTGCAAAAAACATCTGAGACATGACTATGCCCAGGGGATTGCTTTCACTTCATTGTTTATAATAACTACAAACAAAGAGCTGCAAAAGCTCATCTCGCCATGAGGCGTCCTGACAATCTGCCAGTTTAGTCACCAATAATAATGAGACTGGCACAAGCAATAAGCTCAGCACTAATCTAATGAGGGCTTGTTTCAATCACCCATTGATATTACAGCAGCTGCTAAGCACCCAGTGTTTAGGACATACAAACAAGAGGTATGTCTCCAACCCCTTGAAGGGTAATTACCCCCTCAATATGGCTTTACTCCTATACAGAAGCTGTGCCATCGTTTTTTAAAAAATTTCTGTCCCCACTCTCAGAGACCTGATCTGGGCCATCCCTCTCAGGCTGCGGGTGTAAATCAAGCGGGCTCCCCAGACCATGGAGGAGGCTGGAGAAGAGGTTGAGCTGGGGCTGGAGCAAGCATCTGTGCAGAGCCAAAGGCGTGTGTGATTCACAGAGCCCGGGTGATGTCACTTCCGTCGCTTAGTTCCTGCAGCGAATGCAATTATGAACAGATGGGCAAATGACATGATTCCACTGCTAATGAACTTCCCTACTGGGGAAGAGGACAGTGCATTACCCTTTTGTACTTCAGGCTCTTAATTATCATTCTTAGGGTTTGGTGTGGTCTTCTGTCTTTGGGTTGAATTTTTTTTGTTTGTGTGTTTTTTTTTTTTTTAATGTTGTGGGTTTCTTGTTTGATTGGGTTATTTGTTGGGTTTTTTTGGCTTTTTTTTTTTTTTTTCTGTCAAGCATAAATATCACACATCTTTGAATTTTAAATTCTTTTAGGGATAGTTAACTAGTTCCTGCCTAGTCAGGAAAGTTCTAAGGAACTGGCAGAACAAAAATGTTTTCTTTTTAAATGGAAATAATATTTAAAGGCACAGTTTAAGAGGACAAGAAATCTGTGCTATCCTGAATTCTTAAATGACATTTTCTTCTTTCCTCAGTTCCTACTACCCGCCTTTCCAGCGAGTTTTATCAAAACAGCCTTTATAGATGAAGAACTCATAGCAGTGTGGTTAATACATCAATTTAGCCATGTCTGGAGGTATGAGGAGGAAGTGGCTGATTTGGAAAGGATTAAATAGCATTTCTACTAAGCCAAAGCACAAGCAAAATGAAACCCAGGAAAGGTTTATGCACAAGTTCTAAATTCTGTATTTCACAGAACTAAGCTAGTATAAATGCATTCTGTAGCCTCTTGAAATATGTATCTCAGCATCAACATATGAAAGGAGTGATACTAAGCTTCTAATTATAGATCTCTTTTCTTCTGTTTTCAGAAATGCTGTTGAGGGGGAAGATGTGACATCTTACACTTCTGAGGAGAAAATAATAATTCTATCATCTTAGTTTGCATTTCTTCTTCCTGTTGAAAAAGCATGGTCTTCTTTTGGGTAAGCAATTTGGTTAAAGCGTGTCTGCAGTCCAGTATGTAAGAATACCCTAACGCAAATTTGAAAAGAGAGTATTAACTTCAGAGATTCAGACAGCAGACTGTTGTTTCACTGCATTGTTCCTTGCTAGAATTCTAAAGTATATAATTGGATTTCTAAATTTCCCACTATTGGCATGGCAGCACAAATATGTAAATCTCTTCTCTGTGTCATCTTCTAATCTTATACTGTTATTATGCAGCCAGTGACTTGGCCTGACTTTAATCACTTATATGAGGCATCTAAGTAAGAAAGTTGATCTCTCCAGATTATTCTCTCTTAGTCACAGCAAGAGGCAGAGTTAATCTTCCACAGAGTATTTCAGAGCACTTAAGTTAGACATCTTAAAGGTAAACACTATCAGTGACTTCATAAGAAGGAATAAAATGGTCTGTTTTGTCATAATGGAGACTGTGATTAATAGTGAGAAGCAATTGTAGGAGTTAATATCCTAATACGTTATACAATTGCAATGAATTTTAAAAGGTTTAAAAAAAAAAGGTTGAGGGTGAGAAATAACCCTTAAGCTGTAGCTGTTAATGCTGAACTCACTCTTGTCAAGCCATTGAGTTTTGAGGCTGTAACTTTCCAGGAGCACAAAGAGGCTTATGTATTTAAAGTGCCACAAACTGTTAATGGTTTCCACTGAAACAGATGGCAACATTATGATCGTTCTTGCAATTAATGCTGACTGCAGATTGTTCTTGAGGCTGTAGTCATAGTTCTCCGTCTCCTATGTTACCAGAGTATTATTCAGTAACAGAATTTATTTGTAAATTTCTGATAACCTTTTCTTCCCCAGCTATTGAAAATGCTTAATATATTTTTAGATGGAATGATTTGTCTTCTGCTACTTACATGTCAAAGGTCTTGCAAAATAAAATATCTTTCTCTTGTGAACCTAAAATTTACAGTAAGATGTGATCTCCTGAATTGTCCTCCTGAATGATAAAATTGGTGATTAGAAACCTGAGCACATCTTAAAGATACTCCTTCTGGAACAAATTATATGGCTGCATATGTCTAGCACAATTGCACTCCAAATATTCTGAATAAGTGAATAATTTCTGTCCATTTATTTGGTTTTCTCATCACTCTTTC
>NW_008595614.1:125303-200411 GCF_000691845.1 Merops nubicus
GTCTAATCTGAGTAGATATTTTTATTTTTTTTTTTAACCAAGCATGATGCTCTCACATGCATCACAGAGACTGAAACCTTTGCAACCTTCTTTTCATATGTCCAGCAAACTATGAACCAGAGACCTACAGCAAAGAGGTCTATAATGCTTTGGAAAGTAATATATTCATGCTAGAAGTGGCACAAAGATTTTCACTCTTGGAAGTAGCATGGGGTAAAATGAAAAGTGGGTTATTTTGCAGTGGATCTACAGAGAGATAGAATCAGTGCCACTGTCCTCCAAGTATCAGTAAAATGCCTTGTGTCATTAAAGGGAGGTGTGTGGGAAGCAGGCAGGAGTAGTCTGCAGGCTAGTAGCACAGCCTATTTTCTGCCATCAAAATTAACAAGCTGAAGATAAAACAGCTCAAAGAGAAGATTTCCAGAATAGCTGAATGATTAGCCATTACTGAGAACAAAATCAAGGAGTAAAGAGATTGTAAGAGTACCTCTGCATTGACCCAGCTGAAATTACAGCCGGCTAACTGTGGTATTCAGCTGCAATATCTCATCCTCATCCCTACACCCCCTCCCACAGCATGCACGCTCACATGCCCGCAGCAGGCAATGGGGGAAGCTGTGATCCTCTTCCCAAAGGAGCTGGGCTCAGGTGCCAAGGAGCTGCTGAGATCAGCAGGAGCTGGAGCCAGAAACCATCCAAGGGGCAGCATCTTACTGCAGAGCCTGGCAGCTCATCCTGCTCCCTGAGCATCGTGTGGGCCATCCCATGACAGGAGTCCCATGGTTCCTCTACCTCATGCATCCAGCTTGTTTTGCAGCTCAGTATCTAATGGGAATGTAGACCTAGGAGTCAGGTCTTCCAGAGAAAGGAAATAGTGCTGATGGGCTGCACCTTGCCATTCTGAAAAGCAATTGCTCTTCTAGCACTCTGCTGTGTTTTGGAAGGCATGCCTTCCAAATTCAGCATGGAAAATACCACAGAATGGAAAACCTGACTGAATTCTGAGATGCCTCATTAAAAATTGAAGGTTTGTGAAATCCAATTTGTTAGAAAACCTGAGGTTGGGGACTGATTTCTACTTTCACATTTTATGAAGGTGAATGCTTTATTTAGAGTGACAGGTTAGCGAAGTTCAGATGTTTATTTTTCCAAGATGGTATTGTGCACATGTAATTTGAACTAGTAATCCCATAGAGAGTCATAGCAAAATAATAAGCTGATAATTGTATAATTTCTCTTGATAAGTAACTTATTGTAGTGGGAAAATATTCACACACACACACCCGCCAGTATTACTGTGAATTTTTGAATTACTTTTCTCTGTAGACTATCTACCCCCCCTGCCAAGCCCAGCAATTGTTCTAATTAAATAAATAATGTATAACAATGTTACAAAATTGTTTTACTATTCAGGAGCCATAGTAAGAAGTAATTATTCTATGTGTTTGTAAACAATGGATATTTTAATAGCAGGACTGTAGTTTTAAGACAATTATATTATTACTGCAACAGAACAACTGAAATGTAATCTACAGTGATCAATATCCATTGCTGAAAACTTCAGAGTGAAAAAGGTCATAGATAAACTTTTTCCAGTTGAGCATCACTGAAATGATAAAAGATGTAACGCATTGAACTCTACCATATACCTTGAAGATAAATGTTGAAGTATTTTGTTGGTGTTTCAAAGGTAACAGTTACTGTTTTTTCAGGAAACATACCCATCTGGGGCTAAAAATGATATCTTGCTCAGTTTTATATTTTGCTAAGTAAAAAGTATGTTCACTAAAATAATGTCAATAAAAACACTTCCCAGACAGAAATCTCATATGGACCATGAAGGTCTACTGCGATAACCACAGAAAATGCCAGTAAAGGTTTATCTTAGTATCTAAATTGAGAAATCTAAGTGTAAATTAAACTTTAGATCATAGAGCTGTAATTTAAGTGAGATAAATGGAATATTTTGAGAGATGCATCAAAATACATAGAGGAAATTTGTTTAGCTTGATGCATCAATAAGTATTTAAACTCTTATATGGATTATGGAAAGAAGTTTGGGGGGTGTATAAGAAAACTCATTAACATCTGCCTTTTTTGTCTTAGAAGAGAATGTCTAAAGAACCTTTTGTTTAGTCTGGATATGATCTAATCACTGATACTGTGCATAGGAACCATATGTACTGTATACAGCACACTTAAAATCATATGTATTTATACAACACATACATGCATAGGGCTTTCCATTTAAATAAAATCAACAAAATAAATCATGAGTTGACATAAGAAGGGCAAACACAAATGCAAATGAGGAAAAGGGTCCCTAGAGAAACATCCTTTAATCACTTTGCATTAAGTTCATTCATCTGTGCAATGGGTGGATTTATATCTGCCACATAACTTTGTGATGTTCTTTTTTATTAATATTTGTAAAAAGCTGTGACATTCTTTAATTAAAGAGGTATGCAAGTACCTGATGCTGCTATTTATATGTCAACAATTGACATTCATAAAAATTCAATTTTCCCCTTTTGTCCTTGAAATAGTGTCTTATTCATGACAGAAAAAAATAGAGCTGGATGCCAGGAAGTCACCTAGCTTACCTCTCCAGGTGGTGAAACAGGTTTTTTTTCCATGTCCAAGACAATTGTTTGCCCAATTTATTGCTACAGATGCTACAATCTACTCCAGCAAATCTACTAAATTGTTTATCTGGCCTTACCAGTAGAATCTTATTGTTAATATCTGAATATTCATTGCTAAAAAAAAAAAAAAAAAAAAAAAAAAAAAAAAAAAGAGGGTTTTTCTTCTTCCTTCCTCTTTCTCAGCCTTCCTCTAGGCTACCTAGCCCTTATTTCTTCCATTTTCCCTCACAGACCCTCTTCTCAGGACCTCTAATCATTCTGATTGCTTTTCATTGGAGTCTATCCGGATGCTCAGCATCTTCCTTGAAGTTTCCAGAATGGGAGATAAAGTTTCAGTAGACATTTTATTATACAAGCTAAAGCAATAAAATTGCTTCAGGTACAGTCTTGTTGCCTATCTTCTCATATCCTTGGTGTGATTGCTTGGGATGACATTATTGACTCATATTCTGCTTGTAACTTACCCTAAGGCTCAGAGTATTTTATGGGACTTCTATCCAGCCTGTTGTTACACACACAGTGTTTGCAGCTGAATATTTTTAAGTGTAGTATCCTGCATTTGAACCTCAGTATTTCTTAATAAGAAAACACTGTGAGGCAGAAAATTTCAGATCTCAAAAAAGGTCAGATATCTCTTTTCTTGTATAATAATAGCATTTTCTGTCAGTTAACCTATGCTGTTTGCTTGCCTTTTTTTTTTTTTCTTCCCAATAGAATTATTATTTCATACATTTATTAACTCCAAGAAGAGTTACTTAAACAAAAATATTGAGTAGTAAGCTCATTACTCAAACACTGATTAGCTTGAGAGAACTCAAAGAAGAACGCTTGGCCAAAACAGAGCAGTACAGAGGCATTTGTGTGTTCCTGTATCTGTATCGTAGTTTAATGTGTTCTTAAATGAGCAGCTTACTCTTATGAATGGTTTTCCATTCCTTTTGGCTTTTCAGATTGGCTGGACTCAGTTTTGTACACATCCAGTTTGAAATACTGCTTATCTTTCCTTGAGACAGAAGTAACTTAACTACAGGGTTGTAAAATTATAGGAATGAGCTTGCTGTAAAGAAGACATTCATCACACAGCCTTTAAAACAACAGTTCTTGCACAATATATTATACAGTTCAATTTATTTATTGTTATTGGATAGTAGAAGACTACTGGTGGCAGAAAAAAACATAACGTATAGTCTGAAAAGAACATTTTAAACCATTTGGCCTCATCTTTGCTTGGCTGGCAAAAAAACCACAAACACATAACACTGGTTAGTTATTTTTACATGGAAAATATATCCATTAAGCCTGCCATGTGAGACACTGTTGTAACCAGAGCAGTCAATCAAAGATGAAATGGAGTTGTACAATGAAAGAATTAATTCAGACACTAATAGACAAGAGGAAAAAAGCTTACATCCTGAAGTAGGAGATTACTAGCCATAGCAACAAAACCAAACACTTCTTGATGCATTTATATTCCACTTACATCTGATTGTTTACCAAACAGTGAAACAGATGAGGATATAGATTACCTTGCATTTGGCTTATTTTTAGAACCACTTGGTGGTGGTTATTGTTGTTGATTTCTCTTTCAAATGGTACTCTTTTCTAAAAGAAATGGTCCACAACTCAGTCATCATGTATACATGCACAGTTAGCAGAGCTGTCACTGGTGGCCTTTTGCTCTGTTATAAATATAGTGCATTGGGATAAACTGGACTGAGGAAAAAAACCCTAATACAGTGCTTTTGCTCTGAATAGTGCTGTCAATATACTGAAAGAACTTCTCTTTAGTCTGCATTCTTTATTTTTTCAAATGTCCACCTCATGCAGGAAATCTGTCCTTAAATTTCACACAGTGCTGGAGAGATGAAGCTGCAGTCAATCTCACGTATGCTTATCAGATGCATTAGTATCTTTTGTTAATTTTAGAAAATGAGGTTTAATGTTGTAAAGACTGTTCAATAGCGAATGGAAAGAATCTATGTTGATTAAGAAGCAACTAAACTTTAGCCTTCAAGGAGAGATTATACTTTGCAGACAAAACAAGAAACATGACTATGTTGTCTTTGGCTGGTCTACAGAGGAATGGGTTTATGACTAGACAAGTAAGAATTTTGGAGATGCGACACCTGCTGGAATGTGATGGAAATTAATGCCTTGGAAAAGGCACTCAGAAGAGTCAGGATTCAAAATTGTGACAAAAGCTTCTCACCTTTTCTTTGTAAGCCACATGCATTGGACTATTTATGAAAAACAAGCTAGCCCTTTAACATATACATAAGATCTTCATCTTGATTTTTTTTTTTTTAACTGACCATAGTCTTGTTTCTGTGATCCTACCATTCTACAGCAAACAAAAACATAATTATCATCAGCAGCCAGTATATGGCCAAATGAATTTAGGACTCTGATTTTAAATTAAAAAAAATTCCAATGAATTTTATGCAAAATTTTTAACTTATTCATCTGCTCTTTTTATAATATCACATCTCCTGTGGTTTTTTAATATTAAAGAAACTGTAACTGTCTTGGGATATGTAATAGTAAGTAATTTTTTTTTTTTCTGTGATCTCAGTTAGGTTAAACACTAAGTACATGCATGGTTTAATCTCTAGGGTAGTTCCATTCTACTGATTTGCTCATTCAGGGTCTTTATTACTTTATTGCCCTAAAAACTTCACTTGTCATCTCAAGAGCTAGACATTCCATTACATGCAGCAGGACTTCATAACCAACACAGTATGTAGTCTTTCCTCTTTTCCAACTAAGCCGCTGCTGCTAAATTTTTGTTTCTCTGTAGGCACTATAGAATTACTTGTCAATTTTGAAATAGGAACACTGTGATATTAGGAACACAATGCTTTAACGTCTACAATATAACTAGACAATAGGAGATTATTTGCCCCAGTTTTGAATTCTGCAACAAAGTATCTCCCATTCTGTGTTTTAATGGTAGCCTAGTTAGAAAGAATGAGAATGTATGATTTGTAGTGTAGTCATAACACACGGCATCATCAGAATTAATATCCTTGGAAATGTAAGTCTCACATGAGTTCAATATGTTTGCTTTTCTGCATGATCAAGTTTGCTATTTCTAAAGTTTAATTGTAAGTGGCCTAGGTATATATAAATTTTATATATAGAATACATATGCACACTTTACACACGCTTCATATACACACATTTTTACACTTTGTATATCCTTAGTATATAAGTTTCTATTTATATGAAAACATGTTTAGGCCTGTTTTTCATTCAATTATATCTTTTTAGTCTTTGCTGATAACTTATATTCATTGTCAGTAATCAGTATATTGTAGTGTACCAGAACAAATACAAGAAGTTCCTTCCAAGGTCTGCAGGAAGTTCATGGTGTTATGTTGGGCGAGGCTAGTAACATAAAAAGTTTTCCTGTTTCTGGAATAAGCATAATTTTCTTTCTTGCAGCCCTAAGTTCTGGTTTCATCTCCAGCTGAGTGGGAGCCGTTTCTTTTCTCAGATCACTGACACAATGCACTACAGCAGCAGCAGCAGCGCAGCTCTTTCGTGTAGAAGGCTGAGGAGAAATCCTCAGATGAAGTTGCCATGGCAAGAGACAGACCCTGCCCTGTACTGTTTACACTGCATTGTGAATGCCATGTGCAAGCTCCACTTTTTATCTTCATTTGTATAATAAGTGATTAATTTACTGTGACTTAATTCTCAACAATGTATTTAGACTTTTCACACTTCATTTAAAGGCTACACCTTTATTATCTTCAAATCCATGTAAAGCTGTCTGCAGGAAAAGAGACAAATTAAAGGCATCTTTCTCAATAGTGACAGGACCATAAAAGGAGAGGGTTTTTTTGTTCTTTTCTGTCTGGGCATTGACTCTTTCTGTGAGCAGGGCATTTTCTAAACATCTGCACTATAAAATAGTACACAGCAGAATTTAGCTGTGATTGTGAGTCAAAGGCAACTGTAGTTAGAGCAAGTCCTGCCAGACCGCAGTTTTATACAAATGGATTTGGGACCCTTCCTATGGACTGAAGGAAAGCCTGGCTGTACCCAAAGATGACTCAATATCCAGAAGGAAAGAGGACAAAGAAGCTGACTGCATCACTAGGTAGAAGGGTCTGTCTTTCAGCTAGTCAAGCAGCACTGACAGATCTACAGGAATCTGTTTGCTACTTTTTTTTGTACACAAAGGAGAGGTACCAAGGGAGCTGCTGATGACAAGAACCGGGCAGAGGA
This sequence comes from Merops nubicus, assembly GCF_000691845.1. Taxonomy (NCBI): domain Eukaryota; kingdom Metazoa; phylum Chordata; class Aves; order Coraciiformes; family Meropidae; genus Merops; species Merops nubicus. Next base: position 132,182 of record NW_008595614.1, read on the forward strand.
TGATTTTTCTCATAGGTAAGACTAGTTGCAGAGGCTACCCTTGATATCTAGGGAGAGTTAGAGTTAGCAGAGCTCAGTGCAGCCAGCATCACTGCATACATCAACAAAAAGAAAAAACATATTTTAAGATCCATACTGCATAATTTGAAAAGTGGGAAATCCAAAAATTAGCAGTTTGTTTAAAAATCAGTAAATGAAAAAAATCCAACTACTTCTTTAGCTCATCTATTACATCAGCATACTATTTCACTTCTACACTTTCTGGAACATGCACTAGTGTTTACAATGTGTGGAGCAATGGGATCATAGCCCTGCTAGAGGTGACCTGAGGTCTTCTGGAAACAGGAGAGTCTAACAGGATTTCAGTTCCAAGATGAGAACTTGCTTACAGTTTGGCTCCATTCTCCCCTTAGTCAGATGACACCAGCCAGTATTGCACATTAGAATAACTTTTCTAGCTCTTTTTCAGTGTTTTGCTAAACTGACGTTTTATTTTAGGATCTTTGCCAAATGATAGTGCTTTACAGTCGTACTGAATTAATAGTGGCTTGTGGTGTTTCACACATGAAACGGTACAGAGAGTGACCAGTAAAACAACAATTTCTGAAGTCAATACTTTATAGTATATGTTAGTGTGGTTCACATCTCTCCATACTTACAAAAGGAGTAGCTTTCTGTTGTACTGTCCTATAAAAAATGTAAATTCCACCACCAAACCATGTCCCTAAGCACCACATCTATACATGTTTTTTAAAAGACCTCCAGAGGTGGTGACTCAACCACTACCTTGGGCAGCCTGTTACAATGTTTAACAACTCTTTCAGTAAAGAAATTAGAAATTTTTCCTAATATCCAATCTAAACCTCCCTTGGCGTAACTTGAGGTCATTTCCTTTTGTTCAATCACTTGTTACTTGGCAGGATAGACCAACCCAAACCTTGCTACAATCTCCTTTCAGGTAGTTGTAGAGAGCAACATGATCTTCCAGTGAGCTTCCTTTTCTCCAGACTAAACAACCACAGTTCCCTCAGCTTCTCCTCATAAGACTTGTGTTCTAGACCCTTCACCAGCTTTGTTGCCCTTGCTCCAGCACCTCAGTGTCCTTCTTGGAGTGAGAGGCCCAAAACTAAACACGGTATTCAAGGTGTGGCCTCACCACTGCTGAGTATAGGGTGACAATCATTTCCCTATTTCTGATGGCCACACTATTACTAATACAAGCCAGGATGCCATTGGTCTTCTTAGCCAACTGGGCAGACTACCAGCTTATATTCAGGCAGCTGTTGACCAAGACCCCCAGGTCATTTTCGGCCAGGCAACGCTCCAGCCACTCTTCCCTGAGCCTGTAGCATTGTTGTGGGGTTGTTGTGACTCAAGTTGCAGGACTCGGCACTTGGCCTTGTTGAAGCCAACTGGGCAGACTACCAGCTTATATTCAGGCAGCTGTTGACCAAGACCCCCAGGTCATTTTCGGCCAGGCAACGCTCCAGCCACTCTTCCCTGAGCCTGTAGCATTGTTGTGGGGTTGTTGTGACTCAAGTTGCAGGACTCGGCACTTGGCCTTGTTGAATCTCATACAGCTGGCCTAAACCCATAAATCCAGCCTGTCCAGATCTCTCTGAAGAGCCTTTCTATCATCAAGTATATCTATTCTCCTGCCCAGCTTGGGCATCTGCAAAAAGTGCAAAGAACTACCATACCATGTCACCTTAAATTTCTTGTCTATCTCTGACCTCAACTAATAGCACATGTTTATGAGAAAGAGTAGAATATCTGGTATTTGTAGAAAGATCCTTCACTTCTTGTGCTCTCCAGGCATGGTTTAGTCAGTGGCTCATTGGCTTTTGGAGACAGGATTTTTAGGAGTAAAATTACAACTGTGTTTAACAGTTACTGCTTAAACTTAGACTTCTTCCTGCCAGTAAGAGTCCTCATTAGCAACAAATTGCATACATCGAGATTCCACTTGCTTAGTCTGAGAATAAGGCAGCTAACCGATTTATTTGGAAACAATGATCTCAAAATAAAGAACTTCCTTAACTGTAGAGTGCACCTTAACCAAGCTATGTGAAAGGAAAGAGAGTCAAAACAGCCATAGAGGAGGTGGCTATGACATTCCTGTCCTTTCAGCCGTGCATCAGTCAAGACTGTGCTGGATGCCTCACCCATCTCTTTCCTAACCTCAACTCTCTAAGAGTTAATAGTCTTGAAGTGCAGCTGCAACAAGTTTTAGTGCAAATGTAGTCTGTAAAATAAAGATTGAGGTCTGTAAAGGTTGTTCAAATTAAAAATTCTAGTTCAGGGCCCATTTCTAGTTATGCTATTTGTTAGCAGAACTTGGAAGTTAGTGCAAGTTAAATGGTGTTTTGTATGTCTCTGCACTCCACAATTTAAGCAGTTTCAGCACTGTACAGCTGTCAAGTAAAAAGTATTTCAGCCTGCAGAACAGTGAGAGCAGAAAATCTGTTCTGAGTAATAAATGATCACACCCTCTTCTGACATTTATTGTGTCTTCACTTATGAGGAAATATTGGCTAGTTCATGTGTGTCATAACAGAAATATTACCCATCACATATCCTCCTGTATAGATAGTTGTGAAGTATTTAGGTGTATATTTGCATATCCACATCCATATAAAGACAGATGAAAGGATTGGCTCACAAGAGACTTCTCAGGCCAAAAAACCCCATTCTTTACAATGTAGCAAGACTATACACTATCACTAAACCTTGCTGGCTGAAGTTATCTACTTAACCTTGAAGACTTCCAGACCTCCAGTGATCAGCCACCCCCGTGACTTTTTTCCTAAAGCCTAGACTATTTGTATTTTCGTATTTTGCATTTATCTAATGTATGCTTATCTTGCTGCAGCTTCCCAGTAAACCTACTAGTTGCCAAACAGTGAAGACTAAGCAACAACTCCTCACTGCTTCTTTTGTTACATCCCATAGTATATTTCATCAGTTATCATGTCTCCTCTCAGCCTTTTTTTTTTTTTCCTAGATGGTGTCTTGTGGGACCTATTTTCTGTTTCTTGTTTTTCTCTGAATTCCTTAATTTGCCTGCCATCTTTCAAATGTGATGTTTAAAAGTGAATGTAGGACTCCAACTAATGCTTGATAAGGATCAAGATGAACTAGGTAATTAATTCATTTAATTTTAGGTTTATTATCTAGTGCAGCTTAATACACTGTAGGATTTGCTTCCCTTCAATCTTTTTTGTTGTTGTTGTTGTGAGAGAGCTGTTTATTTGACTCATAAGTACTTAGTTGCTCAGCACAAACTCTTGTCCTTCTTGTGCATCTATCTTGATGCTTGCATTGCTTCTATGTTTGAACACGATTATTCTTTCACCTTTACAGCTCAGTTACACATTGACCGTACTGAAGAAAGGTTTTTGCTAATTCTAGTTATTGAGTAGGATTTTATTTATACTCATTCCAGCTTATTAAAATGTCTCTGTATGTATCGTTCAAAAAATTTATTATCTTCCAGCTTCAAATCAGCCATGAATTGGTTTAGTATGTGTTCTGACATATCCCACACAGGAGCTAATCAACGTACTGAATTGTCTAGGATGGACTCCATACAGAAACTCGTTTGACATTTGTGTCAACGTGATATTAGATGGGTTAATAATTACTGTCAGTATTAGACTTAATTTGATCAACTGAGGAACATTTAATTCCTTCAGTCTTCCTGTTGACTTCAGCTGAATTACTTGTAGAATACAGTAAATTTACAGAATCACAGAATGGTAAGGGCTGGAAGGGACCTCTAGAGATCATCTAGTCCAGCCTCCCTGCCAAAGCAGGTTCACCTAAAGAAGGTTGCGCAGGAAGACATCCAGGTAAGTTTTGAAAGTCTCGAGAAAAGGAGATTCCATAACATCTCTGGGCAGCCTGCTCCAGTGCTCTGTCATCCTCAAAGTAAAGAAGTTTCTCCTTATGTTTGGGTGGAGTTGCTCATGTTCTAGTTTCTGTCCGTTGCCCCTTGTCCTGCTGCTGGGCACCACTGAAAAGATTCTGGCCCCATCCTCTTGACACCTACCTTTTAGATATTTATAAACATTGATAAGATCCTCTCTCAACCTTCTGTCTTTCAGGCTAAACAACCCCAGTTCTCTCAGCCTTTCCTTGTAAGAGATGTTCCATCTCCTAATCACCTTTGTAGCCCTCTGTTGGACTCTTTCATGTAGTTCCCTCTCTCTCTTGAACTGGAGAGCTCAGAATTTGATACAATAATTCATATGTGGCCTCACTAGGGTAGGGTAGAATGGATGAAGAACCTCCCTCGACCTGCTGGTCACACTCTTTTTAGTGCACCCCAAGATACCATTGTCCTTCTTGGATACAAGGCCACACTGCTGGTTCGCGATTAACCTATTGTCCACCAAGACTCCCAGGTCCTTCTCCACAGAGCTGCTTTCTAGCAGGTCAACCCCTAACCTGTATTAGTGCATGTGGTTATTCCTTCCTAGGTGCAGGACTGAAGTGCTGGGGTTAAACCCCCAGCCCTGAATGAGGGTTGGCATACGGATGATGTCCACAACAAGGCAAGAAAGATCCTCCTGACTCGTTTTCACCCAAGGTCTGGCCAGTCTTGGGTGGGAACTCATTATGAGATCACCACCAGGTGCCCCTGCTTTCCACATTAACTTGGAGGTGGTGCAAGAAGCCACCTCTATAAGAACTGACTCTGCTTGTAGTGGAATTGAGAGGCTTGTTTATATAGTGCATGTGTTGTGTGGGGATTCTGGTTATTGGAAGGGCTCTCTGACTCTTCATAGCAAGTGGAGTTCTCAGGATGGCAGAGCAAAATAATGAATTTCTATCTGGGACTTGTCACCTAGCTCATTCCATCTCCCATGGCATTGTTCCCTGGACAGCTTGCTCCCTTCTTCACATCTCTTGCAGTGAGTGAGTGCATTGACTTGTTCCTCCCTCCAGTTTTCTGGCACTTTGGATCTCTGGTGTATGATGTGGTAGTGGAGGGAGGATTTTGGTTGCTGGTCTGCCTGTTAATGATAATATCGTTTTATGTTAGGCAAGCTGTCAGCAGAAGAAGGATTCTACACTTGCCCTTGTTGAACTTCATTAAGTTCCCCTCCACCTAACTCTTCATCCTGTCCAGGTCTCTTTGAATGGTAAGACAACCTTCTGGTGTGTCAGCCACTCCTCACAGTTTTGTACCACCAGTGAACTTGCTGAGAGTATGCTCTGTCCCTTCACTCAGGTCATTTATGAAGATGTTGAACAACGCTGGACACACTACTGACCCCTGGGGACCTCTGCTAGCTACAGGCCTCCAACTAGACTCTGCGCTGCTAATCACGACCCTCTGAGCTCTCTTGTTCGGCCAGGTCTCAATCCATCTCACTGTCCATTCATCTAATCCATGTTGCCTGAGCTTACCTGTGAGGATGTCATGGGAGACAGTGTGAAAAGGGTTGCTGCTGTCAAGGTAGACAACACTGCTACCAATTGCTAACAACTTCATCTACCCAGCTAGTCACATTATCACAGGAGGCTATCAGATTAGTTAAGCATGATTTCCTCTTGGTGGGAAATAATCTCTAACCCAGTCCTCACTGACCAAAAGAGAGCCTTCTTTCCTCCAGACTCTCCCACCTCCAGGGACTGGGATTCCTGAGGGCTGTTCTTAGCAATAAAGACTGAAGCAAAGGAAACATTCAGGAATTCTGCCTTCTCCTGTATCCTCTGTCATGACGGCACTCACCTCGTTCAGCAGCAGACTCACATTTTCCCTAGTCTTTTGTTACTGATGTACTTAAAGAAGCCCTTCTTGCTGTCTTTTACATTATTTGCCAGATTTAATTCCAAGAGGGCTTTAGCCTTCTTTGTTGCATCCCTACATACTCTGCCAGCATTCCTATATACTTCCCAAGTGTCCAGTCCCTTTTTCCACATACTGCAAGCTTTGTTTTTTCATTTGAGTTTTTCCAGAAGCTCCTAGTTCATCCATGCAGGTCCCTGGCCTCCTCTAATTGATTATTCCCTCATAGGAATGAACTGATCTTGAGCTTAGAGAAAGTGGTGCCTGAATATTAAGCAGCTCTATTGGGTCCCTCTACTTTCTAGAGTCCTAACCCATGCCATTCTTCCAAGCAGATCTTTGAAGAGGTCTGTTAGCTCTCCTGAAGTCCAGAGTTGCAGTCCTACTTATTGCCCTGCTGATTTAGTCATAGTAACTCATAATTTCCTTCACTGCTGTTGCTAATCAGCTGAATAGATGAAACTGTTGGGGCCTTGATCTGGCCATTCTATCAAAGCAGGTAGATTCCTGAGTCACACTGACTCTAAGTAGAATTGCGTATTCGGGGGACTCTCTGGGTTGTCAAAGCAAGGCATGAGATGGGATTTCTCATTCTTTTGTATGTGTGCGCCACAGGGAGAAAGAGTGCCTGGGGGAAGTGGAAATTTGGAGGAATGAGGGGGGAAAAAAGTACATATTGGCAAGTATTCAACCATCTGTGTGTTCAAAGATGGCAGGTGTGCTACTTGGGAATTTCCACGTGGCCCAAAGGTAAAATTAGATTGATTTCACTCCTTTGTGCTCACTTTCTTTTTATCAGAGTGTTTAAAAACTTTAATCCTTATGAAGAGTGATAGGCCATTCATCCCTTTGACAGACTTTTTTCTTGCTATTGCTGGAATGTTAGGAGGACAGTGGGTTTTTCCCTTGGCCAGCCAACATATTGAGTCATATTTAGCTATAGCTAGTAAATGTTTTTAAACCCAAAAATAAAAAGAAGAAGAAAACATGTCGCAGGCACTTTCAGAATTCATTTAGTCTTCATCTGCCTCTGCAGTGTCCATGCTGTGTTATCTAAAATTTTATGGGTATTATAAAGGCATTATAGTTAAATGTTTGTCATTCCAACCTTCAGTTCTGTAACTGTGGATGTAAGTCTTATCAAATAAACACCTACAAAAAGCAAGGAGCTTAGGCGTGTAAAGGATCCTAGGGAAGTTTACCCCATTCCTCCAACACATTTATATTAGATCATGTCGTCAGATCAAAGCCATGAAAATTTGACATCACATTTATAAATAATAAAATCCTAACTGCTTATACTTTTAGTGGTGATAGAAGACAATTATCTAGTGGCCAACAGTAATTTTTTATTTGCTAATCTAAATATTAATTCATGCTTATGATTTTAAAAGTGTATCCCAAAAATTTCCCTCAGTATCTTTGATGAAAGAATTGTGAAAGAATTATTAGACGGTGAATATAATCTTTAATTTGTTCAGGACCATAATTCAATGATTCTGGAGACAAAGTATGGCGCCATTCTTCCAGATGTGAATCAGTTTCCTATAGCTAGTCTGCATAGTGCTAACTTTCTGTACAAGTCTTACACAGTAAACAAACTATAAAACCTTCTTATAAAGCAGATGTGCTATATACTGCCTTCTGTTTGAGAAAAAGTTCAAAAACCAAAGAGGTTATTTATTTGATCTCATTTTCAGTGAGGTTGTTTTCAAGGCATGGTATTTTAAGAGACAGTAAGGTTGTGTGCATTCACTATAGTAAAGGAACTTTGAAAATCATTTGATGTACCCTAAATCTTACACTGCTTTGTTTTGTTTTGCCTATTTAAACTGTAAATTCTGTCACTCAGCCTGCAAAGCAGCACCTAGCACTGTGAGATGATCATCTTTTGCTGATGGCCTTTCAATCTGTTACTAGAATGTAAACAGCACAGTATCTTATGTTCCCGCTATTCCCATTTTCTGATTTTAAAGAAGGAAAAAAAGGTCTTTAGTGACATTGTTATTGTAATTTTTTTTAAAAAAATTATTTTTATATTATGAACGTTTAGCCCAGAAAATTGAAATGGATCTGTAGTTCCTCCAAGTTAACTTGAATTTTCAGACTGGAAATTTTGCCAGTTACAGCGAATTCTGATGACTTATCAAAGATATTAACCACACGATTGCCTCCTATGCTGAGAAGAATTGTAAGGTAAGTAATGTTATTTGTTTTCATGAGTTTCAAAAATAAATGACAAAAGAAAGTCTTCTGAGTTAGCTTAACAAGAAAGGTTCAAATCAGCCTTTAGGAGGCCCAACCACAGATGATCACTATGGAGGGATAGAAAGGCAGGATTTAGTTCAGCAGATTCTAATCAGGCCATTGCTATTTCCTGGACACAAAGATAACTCAGTGGCACCAAGTTCACTTAAACAACAAAAAAACCTCAAGAGACATTTTGCTAAAGTTTGCATACCATTTTCAGATATTTGAAAGTCTAATTTTGGTTTCTAAAGTAAAACAAAAAGAGAACTTTGAAAACATTATTCATAGTTCTTTAACTGCAGAACATAGCCATATTGTTAATTGTATATTAGATGCACTCAAAATGAGGAACCTAAGTGCTTTATTATACAAATGTAAATTGGAAGTCTATTGCAGAACCCAGACTTGGACTTAGATATCCTTTAACACAAACTGTCCTCCACTTTCTTAATCGGTTGTTTTATTAAAATATGCATATGTATATAAAACATGTGGTTTGTGTTCCGTAGTATTGCCAGGGTATTTGTGTTCATAGTAAACAGCTGAGAGCCCTAACACCAAAACACTTATGTGGACATATTTGCTAATGTTTGAATTTGATTACATCACTTTTTATGTAGCTTAAAATGACCTACAGTCTAGTTCTTGAGGCTTGTTGAAGCTTGTAGCACAGTCTTCAAAGAGTGAAATATAATTAAAAAGAAGTACAGAAGTACCTGGACGTTTTCTCTGAATGGAAAAAAAAAACATGTTCTAAATGTAATTTCTTTCTGTGAAGATCAACTTTTCTCTGAGCAACAGTTACAAGTTATTTACTAGTTTATTTATAATTGATGTAAAACACTGTTAAGTAATCATTTCTTCAGTGTCTTCTCAGCATCTCGAGGCAGAATTTGTTGTGATGAAGAAGCCTTTTTCTGTCTTCAAGACAATGTTAACAGTCATATTAAAATAATCTTGATTTTTAATTATATATATTTTACATAAATGAAAGCCTTCCAAGTCCTCCTTTTCACAACTTTTAGTAAACTGCCATGTTATTTTTGCTGATATGATAGCTATATTCAGTGCTGAACATCACTGTTGTCAAATGTACTGATAATTCCTCTGATGTCAGTGACAGAAAGATTGTGTCTTGTCGGTAAGGAAACCAGATGCCTTGGGCATGTTGAAACTAAGAAATTAGATTCCCCTAGGAGAGCAACCATGTGAAAACTCTGAGCAGTTACCTCCCAAGAAGGAACTGGCAAACTGATTTATAGAAAAATGAGAACTGACGGCTTAAAACTACAGTCAAGCACAAAGCGTAGTTTGCAGAAGTCTATATGCAGGGTTTTTTTTCAGTTGTGTTCTTCTGTTTATGTTCTTCTGTTTTTCCTCTAGACAGGTTTAGCATGCACATGTACCAAGGAAGACTATCTTAGTATGCAGTTTCAGATATAGGTAGACTAGAGGTATAAGTTCACTGTTTTGTTTCTGTACCAAGAAATGTAATTAAATATGCAAGTGTTTACTGCATTTACTGCTTTACTAATCCACCAACCTTTCTTAGACCCTTTCAAACATTTTCCAAAATACACTTAATGTTTCAGAAATTGCTTGAAGACACTGGATTTTATGGTTCTGATCTGGCGAAGTCCAAGAATTGTATGCAGCCTTCAACTGCCTGTTGGGATAATTTGCAAACAGGAGCTGTGTCTGTGTGGAGAGGCTCTACTGGGGCAGATGCTGGGGAACTTGGCAGAATGAGGCTGCCAGGGTCATTGCTCCTTTTGTGCAAGAGGAAAATAGCTACTAGAGACTGTGTTCCCTTCACTTACTGTTTCATCCAAAATCAAAGACAGATCCCTTCTCTGTTGTCTACCCTATGGACTTCCACTTTTCCTGCTAAGTCTATCAATTTCCATCCCTGCAGAAATCTATTTGAATAGAATAAAATTAAATCAAACTTATTGACATCTCTTTTCATACTTAGAGTCACTCAGCAGTATAAAAGTTGAAAACACAAAGACTCTTCTTAACCTACTTCATGCTATGGTGGACAGGATTGAGCCTTATAGGTAGCAACAAGAGGATGGTTCTAATTTAAATGTAAATATTTCAGTAAAAAGCACTACTGCCTGAAGACAGCATATTTACTGTCATCAGTAAATATCAACATCAACATTTTAAGCACTTTCAGAAAAGTAAGCAGTCTTAATTATTTGTTTAAATGTAGAATCCAAAAGAATATATGGAAGTACAGGCCAGATGTGGTGTGATGTTCCAGACTTAGTGACAGATTAGAAAAAAAGAGTTAAAAAAGGAAAGAAATTAAGGCCATAGAGAATGCAGAGATTATCCCATAACTGCATTATCATTTATACTTAAGAAATGGGAAGACTATTCAAAGCAGAAGGTAAGAAAGGATTTTCCCAAGAAAATAATATATTTAGGAAATAACATCATGCTGGGTAAGACACTGGCTAGAAACAAATCTGTTCTGCTGATGAATATTAATTTACTATTATTATTCTAAAATTCTTAGAGGGAATGTTGTTTCTTATGTTCTGTTTCTCAAATTTTGAAAACGAACATCAGATTAGTTTTCTGTGGCCTGTGTTTCTACATACCTGCACAGTACACAGTTCAATAAACAGAGGTTTTTTTCGGCTGTAGAGTAGGACTACTATATGTTCTTGTGAAAAATGTGGCTTCAGAGATGACTCCACAAGTAAATTCTGAATTCAGCTATGGAAAGTATCTCTGTCATGGTTTAACTCTGGTAAGCATCTATGCCTCACCCAGACACTCATTCACTCTCTCTCAGTGGGATGGGTAAGAGAATTGGGAAGGATAAAAAGTGAGAAAACTCATGGGAAAAAAAAAGCCAGTTTCATAGCAAAAGCTTCATGCACAGGCAAAGGAAAATAAGGAATTCATTCACTATTTCCCATCAGCAGGCAAAGTTATTCAGCCATTTCCAGGAAAGCAGGGCTTCCTCACGCTAGTCATTTGGGAAGAGAAATGCCATAACTTTGAACATCCCCTCTTTCTTCCTTCTTCTTCCTCCAGCTGAATATGATTTCATATGATATGGAATACCACTTTAGTCAGCTGGGGGTTCAGCTGTCTCAGCTGTGTCCCCTCCCAACTTCTGGTGCACTCCCAGCATACTCACTGGTGGGACAGTGAGAAGCAAAAGAGGCCCTGGCACTGCATAAGCACTGCTCAGCAGTAACAAAAACATCCCTCTGTTGTCAACACTGTTTTCATCACAAATCCGAAACATAGCCTCACACAAGCTCTTAGAACTCACTAGAAAAGAACATCCTTTGGATGAGGAACCATAATACAACAATAAAAGGTTGTTTAGATTCAGACATGAATAAAAATGATGATGAAAGCATCTCAAACACTGAGGTTGGAAAAAGGAGAAATTATAAGATTAGTGCAGTAGGAATCTCTTTTTCCATCCTGATAAGTCTGAGATTCCTTCACATGTTGTTGGGTATAGTCTGCGAGAGAAAGCATAATACAAAACAAAATGTCATGTGCAATAAGGGCTAACAAATGTGGAGAAAGAATAGAATTGTGACCATATCTGTAGCTCATAGAAATAGAGGGGATTATTTTCTTGATCTGCAAAGGATACAGGATTTCCTGTGTTTGCAAAGGGCAGTGTTCTCAATTGTAGCCTGGGAAGTTATAGCTTGGAACACACAAGCTGACTGGCTCTTATCTCAGGAAGTAGAAACTGATTTTAGAAAAAGCTTTAAAACTGTAAGATTTTAATCTTAATAAATCTAGTTATATTTTGACAAAATTGCTGGGAAAAAAAAAGTATTCTATTGCTTGTACAGAGTTTAGCTTCATCTCTCCATACCTTTATTTCTTCATTCTTTCCTGTGTTGCTTTATTTTTTCAAAGCAGTTACTTTTGCATCTTATGTTGTTTTTCTACTCAGATAGTGGCTAAAAATGATGCTATCCAGTCAAAGAGCTTATCTGAGCAAGAGCTTATTTAGCATGTTTATTCCTTCCTTTAGGTTTTGAAAATATAAAATAAACAAACAAACAACTGAAGACTGATGTAAAGAAATAAATATTTGATTAATGGATCTGGGAGAAAATTTCAAATGTTGGACTCTGAACATGACAGAGTGCCTCTCTTATCTGAGATAACTAAGATACTGTAAGGAAAGAAGTAAGTGGAAGTAGACAATTAAACCAGCTGTCAGAAAGTCCATAATAAACTACAAAAATTTTAATTCAACAACAAGACTGCTATGTTGAAATCAAGAACCTGTTCTTGCCCAAGTTCAGCCTTTGGAGTGAGAGTTTCATTCAGACTTTGCCTCTCAACAGGTCAGGGAGAAGGAAATAAGGAGTCATTACCAGTTCCATCAGGCTATCATAGGATCTCTGATGTCTGTGTACAATGAAGCACTGATAAAGCAAACAATTGCGTCCTGACTTTTCATTTCCCTTTCTTTGTACCAAACTCCCGCATAGATGTATGGAACAGTTTAAAGTGTCTTAACTACTATGGCCCTTTCCATCTTTTTTTTTTTTTTTTTTTTTTTTATCTAGGATATATCTTTTCCTGAATGTTTCTCTCTTCAGTTTTTCCCACTCTGTTGAGTCTCTGGAGAAAAAGCCTGAAGTATTCAGCTTCTCGAGATTTGAAATATGTAATGAAATGACATTAACAGTGGTCTAATATTGTGTGTAAAGAGCTGTCACAATTGGCTGAAGCGCTTGACTGTTGCAGTGTGGAAGTTTGTTTCTAAGATAGAGCAATTTCCACCTGAGTTGCTGCAGGAAATTAATCCCCTTGTGTAGTTTAACCCCAGCCAGCAACTACACACCAGGCAGCCATTTTTTCACACCCCCCAGTGTGATGGGGGTGAGAATCAGAAATGTAAAAGTAAGAAAACTCATGAGTTGAGATAAGAGCAGTTTAATAATCAAAATAAAATAAATTAATAAATATAGTAATGAAAAGGAAAATGACAAAAAGAGCATGAAATAAAACCTAAGAAAAACAAGTGATGCAAATGAAAACTGGTTACTCACTACCAACTGATTGATGCTCAGCCTGTTCTTGAGCAGCAGCCCAATTTTTCTCCTAGTTTATATGCTGATCACGATGTCATATGGTATGGAATATCTCTTGGACCAGTTTGGGTTAGCTGTCCTGGCTGTGTTCCCTCCCAGTACTGTGTGTAACCCCAGCCTACTCACTGGCAAGGCAGTACAATAAGCTGAAAAGTCCTTGACTTGATATAAACACAGCTTAGCAGCAACTAAAATATCAGTGTGTTATCAACATTATTCTCATCCTAAGTCCAAGCCACAGCACTATACCAGTTACTAGGAAAAAAAGTGATTCTATCCCAGCTTAAAATGGGATACTCCCTAAACTAATCATGGTTCTTGTGATCAGGGCCAACAGGTTTTTTTTCTCTGGATCTTTCAAGGTGGCTGTATCCAGAATATCAAGGAACCTTTTTTTCTAAAAAAATAAAACCAAAACCAAACCAAAACCAAAACCAACCAACCAAACAAAAAAAAACCCAAACAGCTCATTGTACTACTGAGTCCTGCCAGCCTAAGTTGTGAGTGATGATAGCCAACATCCAGGTGCAGCTTCAGCTGTGCATGAGAAGGCAAAATATATCCTTGTTGCCTTCCTTCTCCAAGCCCTGTTGGCTAGGAGTTACAGGAGTCTTGGCTGAACCTCCTCTGCCAATCTATCTGTGGCTCAGCTCTTCCCTAATATCTGATCCATCCTCAAGGCTATTTCCTCTCTCATTTGGCACTTGCAGCTGTGACTTCAAGAACTTCACATGCAGAATGACGCAGAGGCTGCTTTATTTTACTTCTATTCTCAATTGCCTCCACTGAAGACAGACATGCTCAACTTCTTTGTTAGCTGTTGTAATTGGACATTTAATGTCCAGAGACAATACCACTAGGAAAGTCCCTTAGGAAAATTCCTTAGGATCCCTGTCTCAGTCAGGAACTCACTGCTTTTGCTGTTACCATAATTGCCTCAGACGACTGTTACAGTCTGCTGGTCTGTGACAACCCATTGCAGGTACAACATTCCTATCGGGCAACATTGTGACTAGCCCTGGAGATGTCAGAAGCTTTGTCCAAGTGTATAGAGCCAGATATGAACAGAGACAAACTGAAGGGCAGAGAGTTAAAGATGAATTTAACTTTCATACTTAGTCCACTAGGAGCTGATTCTCTTGGCAGCCCCTATTAGAAAGCCTTCACCCTCCTCCTTTCTCTTATTTTCTAGAGAAAAGCACAAAATTCCAGATCACATTGCTAAATTAGGGATAGAGATGGTTAAAATGGTCTAGTTATATTTTTCTTCGAAGCAGCAACTGAAATATTTGTGTTTCATGAAAATTTTAAGGGATCTGTTTTGTACTGAAGATATGAGCTATTGCTTAGTAATGAATGCAATCAATAATGCATGTATTGACAGAACATATGAAAACAGATGTACCTGTGGTTAAATTTGGAATGGATGTTTACAGCTCGAGAGTTATCCTTTCAAATGCTTCCTGAGGTCTTCTTCATAATAAATCAGGGCATGTGGATTTCTTATTCAGTTTAAGCTTGAGAACAAAATGTTTTGTGAATTGTGTTCCGGGTTGTCTTATTAGTTTTGGTTTTAAGTGCAGGTAATCACGTGTGGGAGCCTCTTAGACATACACAACCTCACAGATTTCACCACTGGCTCAGATACAGCAGTATTAGACTTTGCCAAATCGCAAAAGGCCCAACTATGACAGAAGAAGGCAGGAGAATATTGATTTGCCTTAGGCATTTTGTTTAAACTCCTACAGTAGGCAGTACTTAGAGCATTTGAGGATTTCAAATGTTGTCATTCAAAATATAGTGTATTTTGACTTTATCATGAGATAGAAAATATTCCTTTTTGTGGGTATTTTTTGGGGGGAAGGGAAGGGAAAGCTCGTATTCTGTAAGGTCTTTCAAAATTGTATATTTTTCATGCACACAAAAAAGAAGAAGGCAGCATTAGATATTTACAGAATCTGCATCGCATTTTGAAATGATTAGCCTCCTAGACCTATATACCAAAGTCACGTTCACAGTGTTACTTTCTCTGCCAAGAATTACCTTTCAATTGGAAAGTTTTATTATTCACTATGTTTGATGCACTGCTTTCTTTAAAAGATGAGACCATGCTCACTGCCTTTTGGCCGTTTAAGATAATAGAAAGGCATAACAAAAATACAGCAGCAGCTTCTCTCTCCATGTCTACGAAGAAATGTGCAGTAACATCTTTGCTACTTATTGTAGCTGAAGATATTAAAATAAAGCTTTAACTGGGTCAAATCTCACAGTCTGTATTCAGGCAGAAATCCTGAGCCAAAATTTAAGCACCTACAGCTATAATTTTTCAAGACACTACCTTCTTTGTACTTGTTTTTTAGGCAGTAATTTCAGACAGCAGTTACTATTACCTTTTTTGCTTTTGTGTGAAATAAAATGTAAATGCAAAAAAAACAAAACAAAAAAAGAGTAGATCAGTGCAAAGATCAGAGCAAAATGGAGGACTTCAGAGAACAGGCTTAAAGTCGAACTATGGATTGTCATGACAACATCAAGAAATATAAAAATGTTGCTGATGAACAGGCATGCTGAATGAAATTCCTGGGTGAACAGTAGGAACTTAAATATCAGAATCTTTTCCCTGAGGTAAATATTTTTATACCAGGAAAGTCAAGCACACCATTATTTTTGCTATTATTTTCCTACAGCCAAAATCTAATACAAATTTAATAGGCAACAGTTTTTTATAATTTTTAATACCATTTATTGTCTATTTCAATTGTACCAGCTGTCAAACTTGTGTTTATTGCTCACCTTAGAAAGATTTGATTGTAAATGTACCGGTTAGTGGTGCCAGTGGTCCCACTGAAATAAATTCTTATAAAAAAACAAAACAAAACAAACAGTGAACTGAAGAACAATTCATATGGAAGTGGTGGAAATCTAAAATTCCTATGTCTATTTGCAAGAGGAAATATTTTGTTTAGTAGTAAATGCAGGATCAAGCAGAAAAACGATGGTCTTATTTCTCTCTCTCTCAAAATACTTACTCTAAACAAGCACTTTAACTTCCCTGTGGAAACAAAATACTACTGCCTCAATACTGAGAAGTTTCCTAAAGACGTGATGCATTAGACATAGCAAAATAAGCTTTTTCTTTCAAGAAAACGTAGAGGTTTTTCTCTTTAAGAGAAGTGGTTTCTTTCTATAGAAAACATGTTTCAGTTTAGACTATACTAACAATATTTGAACTGGTATTCAGGCACTTCAGACTTCAGTACTGCTAAAAGGATTGTCTAATTTAACAAACATGTTAACCATAACTCACACTTTTTCTGATAATAAAGTGGAATTTTCTGTTTACACTAATTTGACCTCTACCTAAGTTAGATGGTGTACTGGGGAGGAAGGAGGAACAAGAGGATAAAAATACCCAATTTTTTGTTTCTTTGTCATGCAGAACATAAGTGCAGGTAGTGACTGCCTCCTGCAAGGTGAGCTTCTGTATGTGTCTCAGTCTGAAGGATGCAGTAACTGCCTGAACTCAGGAATCAGAAATGGGCTGAAAAGTGAGCGCAACGTGGGTGAACATGTATTTACATATTACTTCCCAGCTAGCACTTTAGCTGTGACAGGAGTAAGTAGTACCTTTAGCTACTGTTATAAGTAGATGGGGTGAGGAATATTATCTGTATAAAGACATGTGTGTGTATGCTTGCGCTTGGTTCTTGCACAGGGCCATGAGGACAGCTCATACTTGAAGGAGCTTTCATGCTTTTATAAATTTCCTCCTGCCATCATCTAGAAGGACGTACATGGTCACTCAGTGGAACTCAGCTTCTTGGTGGCTCAAAAGGACACAAAGGCTGCATCCTTTCTTGGCTCAAACTACAGACCTGAGAGACAGAGCCAATGAAGGGATCACAAAGCAAGCCAGTGGCAAAAATGATACCACAGCTTCTTGTGCTGTGCTAACCTAATGCATATTTCTAGATTATTTTACACTGGAAATGCTAGGATATTTTTTTATATATGACATAGATGGAAGAAAGGGAGAGAGAGAGAGAGAGAGCAAGAGAGAGCATGCTAACTATAACAGGTTTGGGAAGGATCTCAAATTATGGATTTATGAACTTAGAATTTGGAATCATAGAAGTTGGAAAAGACCTGCAAGATCATCAAGACCAGCCATCAACCTAACACTGCCATGACCACAAAACCATGTCCTGAAGTACCAGGTCTACTTAGTTTTTGAACACCTCCATGGACAGCCTGTTCCAATGCTTCACCACTCTTTCAGTAGAGAAATTCTTTCCACCATCCAATCTAAACCCCACCTGGTGTAACTTAAACCTCTTGTCCTTAAACATTTCCTCTTGTCCTACTGGTAGTTACAGGGAGAAAAGACCAACACCCACCTCACTACAACCATCTTTCAGGTAGTTGTAGAACACGAAAAGGTCTCCCCTCAGCTCTTCTTCTCCAGGCTAAACAATCCCAGTTCCTTCAGCCGCTCCTCATAAATCATGTTCCCCAGACCTTTCAACAGCTTTGTCACCCTTCTCTTGTCCTGCTCCAGCAACATTGATTTCTTATACTTGAGTCTTTCTTATACTATGGCTCCCAAAACTGAGCCCAGTACTCAAGCTGTGGCCTCACCAGTGCTGAGTCCAGGGGCATGATCATGCTGACCTTGTGTCCACAGCAGCAGGGCCAGACTGGGCGCAGGGCTAGGGCCAAGTGGGGCCAGGTGGGCCAGGGGGTTCTGGGGCGGGGGGGATTGAGTCGCATTTGAAGTCTGGAGTCCGCGCCGTGATCTCTTTCCTTGTACCCTTTGTCATATATTGTTATACCCATTATTACTGCTCTTTGCTGTTCCTTCCGTGCTGTTGCATTAAATTCTCCTTATCTCAACAATAGGTTTGTATTTTTCTCCGTTTTCTCTCTCCTGTGCTGGGGGATGAACAGATGGCCATGTGGTGCCCAGCTCCTACCTGGCGCTAAACCACCACAGGGCCAAATACCCTGACAATAACTGGTCTGTACTATTGAAGATTGAGACAAAGAAGGTGTTAAGTACCTCAGCCTTTTCCTCATCCTTGGTGGCAGTGTTTCCTCCCTCCCCCCCTGCATCCAATAAAGGGTAGAAATTCTTCCTGTCTCTCT
This sequence comes from Merops nubicus, assembly GCF_000691845.1. Taxonomy (NCBI): domain Eukaryota; kingdom Metazoa; phylum Chordata; class Aves; order Coraciiformes; family Meropidae; genus Merops; species Merops nubicus. Next base: position 150,473 of record NW_008595614.1, read on the forward strand.
TTTTGTTGTTAGTGCATCTGTAAAAACTTTTATTATCTCTTATTACAGTAGCCAGATTGAGCTCTAGTCAGACTTTTGCCTTTCTGGTGTTCTCCCTGCATGACCTAACTAGATCCCTCTACTCTTCTTGAGTTGTCTTCCTCTTCATCCAGAGGTGGTAAACTCTCCTTTTTTTCCTGAGTCCAAACAACAGCTCCCTGTCTAGCCTGACCGGTGTCTTTCCCAACAGTTTATTTTATGACACATAGGGACACCCTGCTCCTGTGCCTCTAAGACCTTCCTTTAGTGTTAACATGTTGTGTTTACACACAATTAATGTTAATTAATTGTGTAATTTAGTTGTTAACATGCAGAGTAGAATACAATAGGAAGTGGCCATCAGAAAGTGTGCCAAAATACATGGAACAAACAAGTATACCTTGTAAAAGATTATGTATCAAAATGCTACCAACACAGGAAAGGGAAAAAGAGAAAGGGGATTAAGTGGGAATTACATTAGTAACATCCTGTGGCAGCTAATTGATATGACAGAAATAATAACTGAGAAGCCAAGACAGAAGCACCACAGTCTGTTAATAAATGGGAGAGAATTTACCCATGTAGTTTCACTTGTAGCAAATTCCAAGACCAGTGATTCCTCAACTAATTTTTCCTTAAACCCTTCAGGGCTTGTCCAGATCATTAGGATTGCTTTACAGGCACATAACAAAAAAATTGTTAAGAAGACAACTTCCCAGGTAATTCAAGAGAATTTCAGTGTCAGATTAGGCAAGAACTAAGTATTAACCACTCTTAAGTAACAAAAGAATTTATTTTCCTCCTTTCATCTCAGAAGCAGATCTGACACCATAAGTGCTTTAAAAACACAATTTTTTGCTTTTCTGATGGTAAAAAAGTAACATGTTCAACTACGAGTGCTTAAATGGACAGCAATAATAATGCATGTTAAAATGGAAACCAAGGGTATTTTCTCTCTCCGTGTAGAACTGCACTTTGTACAGGCTAACAGACAATTGAATGTTTAAGTATATAGTTATCTGTGTAAAAAGTTGTGTGGAACTTCACTACTGACTGATCCTAGGCTATGCATGCCACTGTTTGTCTTCTATGCAAAAAAGTGAAAGAACAATTAGTACTTTGAAAGCCCTGGAACACCTAGTATGCCAGAGCTAATGACACAAACCTGAGACTTGTAGGAATACTCTGTGCTATTATCTCAGGTTATGATCCAGAGGAGAAACTTACGGTTTCCAGAGAAGAATTTGAGGTTTATCTGAGGTGACCCTTTAAAAAGCAGTGACCTTTGTTACATGTGAAGACAATTCACAGATTTCCAATACTTCATCTTCTGTTTAAGGCAAAAATATGCCTTTCACACAGTTCTAGGGTACCCTACAAATGCTCCAGGCTCAACAGTTTCAATATTTCTCTTGTCCATGTATGTTCTTTTTTTACTTATAAATAGCATCCATGTTGCCTTGATTGTTCTTTTGAATTGAATGTATTTTCCCTTCTTCAGCCTTTAGACAAGATCTAGTGAAGTTTTGTTGTTGTCTGGTGAAGAGAATGGAATTAAACATTGTTGCCAAAATATTAAGAGATTGTATCATATTTATCACAAGGAAACCAATTTCTTTACCTGCAGGAAGCCTTCCCAAACATCAACTGTTTAGGGTGTTATATGCAAATCTCTAACATCTGCCAAGTACAAGTAGGATACACCTAACTCCTGTATTGGAAGTCCGCTGAGGTTTAGGATGATCTGCCTCAGCCCCACTCCTCCACTCCTTCACTAGACCACCCTCCCATTTCAAACAGCAAATCAGAGCCAAAAAAAAGTACATGTACATAAAATGTACATAACTGTTACCTTAGCAGAAATTGCTCTTAATGAGTGACATTGCTGTTTGCCTCATATTTTGGTATAATGGAGTAAGCATTTACTTTCACTCTACAGCAAAAGCAGTGCAACCTTCACAAAGCTACTGTTCTCCTCCCCACTGTGCATTAGACAATAGGGTAGACAGGACCTCTTACTCTTGCTTTCTCTCCCATCCTTCTGGAGAAAGACAATCTGCAGGCAGAGGGAAGGAGATAGTAAGCAAAGCTTTTGATTTCTAGGGATTATTCACACCCATATAATTTGATCAAGGCTCACAGCAAAGTTAAAAACGCAGCCTGACTGGGGAAGATCTTCCATTATCACAGTAGAAATGTGTTGATTAAGAATTAAAACTAAAGTGGAAACAGTAAGAGAATTTGGCAAATGATGGGCAGACGAAAAGTTAGAATTTCCCAAGATAACAGATTTTCAATTCTGTAGTTATAAGCTGATATAAAATGATCAGCTCCTTGTAATTTGTAGAATGAAGTTTCCAGTATCATATTCCAGTTGTATCTCATAGTTCAGTTTCCATATGCTATAATTATCTATGAACATCTCTTTAAATGAAAAGTACTGTCAAGAAACATCACTGTTGAATATTCAAGGAAAACAAAAAGGAACAATGATAAGACAAAGGAATATTAAAAGAGAGGCATATATATCAGTATCCATGGAAGTTGTTGGGGGTTTTCCACTCATGTTTACCAAATTCTTCATAATTATACTCCTATAAATTTCTCTGTCATGACTGTTTCATTATCAGCTGAGCCTGGGCAAGGCTCGATGAACCACTGAATAAAATTGAATATTTATTTTTAAGCTTGCAGAACACAATTTGAATTTCTGGGTGTTTATTTATGTTCTGAAATTTGTGGGTTTTTTTTTTGAAACTTAGTAAAATGTCAGAAGGAGCTGTTATTGTTTCCCTGAAACCCCCCCCCCCCCCGGTTTTTTGTTTCCCTGAAACCCCCCCCCCCCGGATTTCTTGTTCAATCAATACCAAAAGCACAAAGAGCAGTACTTTCAAAGTTGAAGCATATTATGTTATTTTATGATAAATTGTTTCTTGTGTGACAGAAAACAAGCAAAATCTGTAATGCATGTACTACACCTTTGTATATTTGCCCCAGTTTTACCAATAGTAAAAATTATATTCACACATTTCTAATTGCATTGTACCTGAATGAAGAATAATCTGCCTTTTTCTTCTCCAGTGTACATCTTAGGAAAAGGCAATTTTGAACTTCAAACTGTTTTGTATATCCTAATGTAAGCACGTAGAGAATGAATTAATAAAAACATTGTTTTCATTTTATGCATGAGTGTAACCTAGTATTCAATTTTGTGCTGTACACCAAATCAAAGAGTCATAGTGGTCTTCCTGATAGCTATGAAGCACAGATGTTATCACATTAATTTCTAATTCAATTTAATCCTGATTTTGGGTTGTGTTATCCTTATTTGTATCCATAGGACCAAACTTTTATATGTAATCCTATAGACTATGCAGCTACAGAATTTGTGGAGAAAGCTGCACAAACTGGGAAGAAAGAAATCATTCCTTTCTGCAATCCAGTTACCATTACTGCATGCAAAACCTGCAGCTGCTATAGAAAATAGACATTTACTCTGTGCCAATATGGATTTTCTAGTCATGATTCTACTCAAAAAATATATCTGCTTGTCTCCTGGCTTTTCAGATCACAGAAATAGAGGCTTTAGTTTTGAAAGCAGGACATATTTTGACCTAAATCTTTCAGTAAAGAAAGTCAACATTTTGAGTGGAAAATAGGCTGAAATACTTTCATCTGACTGTTGCCCAAATAAGTTCATGTAACTTTGTTTCCCTGATGTTCCCTATACAATGAAGATACTGAATTATCAGTGGGTTGTGACTTGTCCTGAGGCTTTGTAAGTAACAGAGGTTACAAACTCATGAAAACAGTGTTCAGGAAAATAAAAATCCAAATCACAGTCAAGCAGTTAAATTATACTCTAAGTTTTATGGGTGGTCCTTTATGAGTAGAGTTTTTTTCAGCACATACGAACATATGTTTTCTTTGCCTGCCTTTATTTACGTATATGTATTCATATATAAACATACATATATACAGACATACATCTATAGTCAACAGTGAGCTAACCCACAAAATGGTATAAATACAAGCACTTTGTTCAACATGGGCTACTGAAACATTTACAGCTCTGTTTTGACCACATAGCTGAAGAATACTGAGAGACTCCATGTGATTGTGAAAAATGTTATTTATTATAACCACAAGACAAGTTTATATGTGACATTACAATGCACTGTGGGTTGTTAAATTGTTAGTGAGGATTTTCAAGAAAAAAAGAAAGATTAATGAGCAGCAAATACTGAATAAATGAAGCTGTACTTTGATTCCAAATTTCAGTTTACACTTAGGATATACTGTAATAGTCTAAACTTGTCATGCAGCCATGAAAGTACTAAAAGCTTTCAAAAATAAACATATCCAGATGACGGAAGCCACTTTATCCTCAGGGTAATGGATCTCTGTGTTAAATACCACAACATATGTTTAATAAAACATATAGAATATGATATTTGCAGAACCACTTACAGAGCACTGAGTACAGGTGTGCAAGGAAGATATAAATACCTCAGTCTTGATAGATGAACTCTTACAGAATCAGGGCCACAGTTATTGCCTCTGCTGTGTGTCTGTAAGTGTAAACACACTGGGGAAGGAGGATATTCACATCTGAACTAATTGTAAGCCTGCCAGAAGTGTTCTTTGGGATTTCGGATTTAATTGCTTTCTTGAACTAGTGTATAAGGAGTTGTTCTCACCTTGTTCCCTGTGTATTGTTGCTGTTAACTATTAATGGAAGCCCCACACGTAGAGTGCATGGAGCGCGTCAGTTCACCTGTCTTTGGGCACCTTCTGCTCTTGCTGCAAGCACCATTCCTTCAGATACAGATTTTTGGCTTGTTTCTGGGTATGTGCTCACTTCTTACCAAACAGAACTCAGAGTTCTGGTGATTTTAATTGTTCACTCCTTACTTTGCTATGACTGCATCATTTTTATATTTGAACTGCTGTGCTGTGAAAATGACAATGTAAAAATAACACTGCCTAACTCATCTCTGCTCCCTCTAGGTATTTGGAGCTGCTGACCAACATGAAGGTATTTTTAGTTTTACTCTTTTTAGTCCTGCAGAATCAACACAGGTATGCCGGTGGTCTGAGAGAATGTATTTGTCCACTGAAAATGTTTCAGATGTTTTTCACTTAAGGTATTTCCATCACAACTGAAAATTAAGAAAGCAAGTCTTTAATCAAGAATGGTGTATGGAACTACTCTGAACAAGCATACATTTAATATACTGTACCAATGCTAAAAAATTACATTTAGCTTCTCCTTGCTCCCTACTACATGTTTACTTATAGCTGGATGGCTCAGATAATTTTTGTATGTCCTTTGGGTTCATTATTTGGTATATTATTCTTTGGAGCAAGATCATTTCTTTTGCTGTTTACAATTCAAAAGACCCCCCCCCCAAAAAAAAAAAAAAATTGAAATCTGCTAGTTAATCTTGTCTGAGTAAAAATGAGAGCATTTCTCATTCTTTTGGGTGCCCTCTGTTTTGAAGTGTTCCACTCTGAGCAGCTAGACACTGTCCATTTGACATTTCTATTTTGCAGTAAGAATTGTACTTTAGGATCCTTGATCATGTCATAACTTAAGGTAAATTTGTAATGTTGTCTTGATTTCACTGAAGAACCTGACCCAGAGACACTACACTTTTATACGGTTATCATCATGTCACTCAGTCAGATAACATTAGTGTCTGGATGTCACTGAAGAGAAGGAACCTGGTAAGAGAAGTAAGTTGTGATGATCTGACTTGCTCAGATTCAAGGGAAATTTCAGAAGTATGTGATGTTTAGTGTTAAGCTTTCAGTTGCAGAATCCACGTTTTTTCAGATCTTCTTAACTCTCAATGACCTTGGCAATACTACAGGGGGTATATTTTTCTCTGTATGAACTATTTTTGAATAAGCACTCTAGTGCATTGAGCACATGATTTTTAATAGCAGACTTATTTCTATAACTGCCATTTCTCTTTCTGCAAAGCAGTCTTTAAAAAAACAACCACAGTTATTGCAGAAAATAGTTATTGTGGAACACTCAGGACACTCTTTTTTTCTGTCCTTGGTTTATGAGTAAACAAAATGTTTCCTAGTCTGCTGGAGCTCTGTGGTATCATAGGTCACAGAGGATGCAGCAATGCCCCGGCATCAAGTACAGTGGAGGATCTTGAGCAAGCTCAGTTAATGATTTCCTGTACATGTAATTGAGAATCCTTTTGCTCTGTGATCAAGACAAAGATTTTTTTTTTTTTTTTAAATATTTTTTAAATATCTCCCTCCCCATAGACCTGGATGAGGATATTTTTCCTCTGTACTGCTGTGGGTGGATGATTCACAGAACTACCTCTCTGTACTGCTGTGGGTGGATGATTCACAGAACTACCTCTCAAGGCATACACTGAAAACCTGGTTTCACTGGAGCCCTTAAAAGTGCCAATGTGTTTCTATGCAAGTGCAGGATGTGTGCCAAGAAAACCCATTGCAAAGGCACTGATTAGAAATATATTTACAGATTGGGATGAATTTTTAATGAATATCTTAACACTTCTGTCAGATGTTTTATAGAATCCACTCTGGAAATTCTTACTATTCAAGAACACCAAGTACCTTCAGTTTTAAAGAATAAGTGCACAGAAAGTGATATGTCTGACATCTCCTTGCACCCTAATATTACTGAAAATAACTCAAGTTTTGGCAATCACAGCTGATGATACAGTAGAACAGAAAAAAATTATATATGGTGTGGAAAAGAAAGAGAAGTAGAGGAGCTAGAGTAAATAGAATCAAGCTTTGAGGAAAGCCAAAAAAGTGCAAAAAATGTGAAGGAGATAAATTTAGAAACCTGGCAAGCCATCAATATGACAGTATGGAAAGGAAGAGTGAAAAATGACACTTCAAATATATATGACCGCAAGAGCCATAATAAAATGCACAAATGGGCATTCTTTCCGTACGGTCTTTCTCCTTCCTACACTCTAGCTCTATATGTCAAGGCCATGTAATTATGGTAGTTTAAAAAAAAAACAAAGAAGAAAGCCTAGTTAAACTAAAGCCTACTCAAGTATATGATATATCTTTCTCAAATGGAGAATTGCACTGTGTAGCAATTTCATCTGAGTGAGAGTCAAAAGGGAAAAAATGAAACGAGAAGGAAATGAAGCTAAGTAATTGGAGGAAAAAGAGATGTCATGAATTGGAAATGAGTTTTGCTTTGAGGTGCTGACTCAGATGCATAGCTTTCCGTAAAAGCTACAGTAAGAATAAAAATAGACTAGAATTTTAGTTATGAATAATAATAAAGAGACTTTTATTTGCTTCATGTGCTTCAGAAATACCCAATTCTCCTGCTTATGAATAGGAAAATAGAAAATCTGTGCTATCCTTTCAGACTTTGAGCCTTAGTCTCAAATCTGAAACCTGGAAATAGAAAATGAAACATAAAATATCAGGCTTGTTTTATTTCTTCTTTATTTATAATCATTCCAATGGATGGTAAAAGAAATGAAATGTAGGTGGAAAAAAGAGATCACCTGTAGGCATTTTTATACAGACGATCACAGAATCATAGAATCACTTTGGTTGGAAAAGGCTTCTAAAATTATCGAGTCCAACCATTAACCCTACTTTATCAAATCTACCTCTAAGCCATATCCTCAGGCACAATATCTACACGGCTTTTAAATTTGATGGTCAGGGTTGGTGACTCAACCACCTCCCTGGGCAGCATGTTGCAAAGCCTGACAACCCTTTCAGTGAAAAAGTTCTTCCTAATGTCCAGTCTAAACCTACCGTGGAGCAGCTTGAGGCCATTCCTTCTTGTTCTATCACTAATTACTTGCGAGAAAATACATAAGTACCAGAGCCTTTCTTCAGGCTTCATTTAATAAATTTATCAAAAAAAGAGTGGTGCATGTGGATGGTAAGGAAAATAATCAAATACGTTGTCAAGGGAAAGCACTGGGCATTAGTAGTTCATACCTTTTCCTGTTATCCTTGCAATATCAGATTTTCTTATACTACCTTTACTTCTGGAATGTTTTCAGACTTTAGTTTCTTTCTTTGTTGTTTCTGAATATTTTCTTAGGATAGTTCATTATTATTATTATTCCATTGTCTGATGTTGTGTCTCCAGCTTTTTCTCCATTACTGTTCAAAATACTTTTTAGTATCTCTCCTCTACCATATTCTTTCTCTTTGCCACTTTTATCATCATAATCATAGGTCCTATTACACCAAGGATTGGGACAGATTCACCTGTACAGACATATATTATCAGGGCTCGTAGCTGATAGTACACATGGATTGTCGATGATGAAAATGACAAAGGGCAGAGGGGAAGGAGGGGAAAGTAGTGAGCTAGAGAATATTGGAGTAAGGGAGGAAGAAGTGGAGGTAAAGAGGGCAAAGGGGAGGAAAAATAAAAGTTAAGAAAGGGAGGGAGGGATGGAGAGAAAGAACGCACAGTGGAGATGAACAGCTTCATCTGGGTGTCCTGTTCCACACAGCAGGTGATTATGGCTAAGGAAATAAGGAACCTAAGGATCTGTGCAGCAGTCCTTTGCCATTCTTACTAAAATACTTAAACCATTTTTTTTTTCTTATGAGGTTTTCTTGTCTTCCTCGCAACAGCTCAGCTGAAGAGTTAATTGTTCCAAAGGAGGTACTCTTCTTTGTGGTTACCAGGAAGGTTTCAGGAGGCTTCAAGGCTCTGTAACAGTCATGCTGATGCAGACCACTAAAATCTAGTGTAGCAGAATATATTCCATGTCCTGTAGTCTTTCCTTACTTTCTGATGCTTTTGGCATGGATATTTCAAAGTTTCTTTTTTTTTTTTTTATCATCTTCCATAGTGTATTTTCATTGTCCCAGAGATTACAGAATGAGATCCACTGTAACAACATATCTTTGTTGTGCTAGGTACAGCACAAACACAAACGCAGACAATTTCCTTGAATTGTGTAGAAACGTTAGTCAATCTGCCAAAAAATACATGCCATGAGAGTTTATTAGAGCTGTGTTCTTCAGACCTTTTCTGCAGACTGTTTTGGAATCGCCTCTTCCTTTGAAATGGAATTACTGATGGATGTGATCATGAGAATTTTTTCTTCCTGACATTTTTTTATAATATCATATAAAGGGAAAAAAGAAAAGGAAAACTAGAGTACTAATTGACTACAATGAGAAACATTTTAGTGTTCTCAAGTTCTGATGTTGCCAGATAAATGGAGGTAACTTCTTCATTGGCTGATCTCCTTTTCCGTATATGTGTTTCATATTAGATGTCCAGTACAGCTGGGTATTACATTGTCAACAAATCACTTCTTCACTGGGAAACATAGCTCAGAAACAAATCTACCAAATTGTTATTGTCCCACATAAGAGTGACGGAGCATTCTGAAATGTGAAGACAGCTTATAAGCATTTGCCATAAAATCCAGCTAGTCAAAGTCACTTTTCCCCACAAGTGAGGTGCTGGAACACTGTGAAATCACAGTTCTATTTTTGGATGACTGAGAGCAGGGATTTGAATTAATGTATCTTGCCCAGAAGAACACCTGAAAAAGCAGGTCATGTAGTCATTTTTATGCTTTCCTCTTGCCTGATGAGTCTTTAAATAGTCTGTGCAGAGTATCATGGGTCTGACAGAAAAGACTGAGGGAGATCTACCTCTACCAAATTATTTGAGATTTAGTAGTCTCTATGTGCTGTAATTGTTCAGATCCTACATCAGAAAAGGTCTTGACCCTGTGCATTTCATATCTTTTCATGAATCCCCTGAGAACAAGGTTATTAGATAAAAATGTAAAATCAGGATACATTTTGCTTATCTAAAATATGACTTCTCTTGCCTTTTATTTCAAGTCTTCCAAAATAAAATATTCTGTTTCAGTCTGAACAAAATCTTTGGCATGAACCCCAGGTGACTAGGTTTTCTTTTCAACAAAAAGGAAAAAGAAATATACATACCAGAATGAAAAAAAAATGACCCAAAGTGAAATATTTATATTTCAATCCAGCCTTGAGATAAAAGGATACATCCCTTGAATGGCTTTCATACATAGGTCTGATTTGAAAAGCTGCCGAATATCTCCTCTTTAATTTACTTTAACCTAGGTGCACCAGTAAAAGCTGAGGTATACTACAGTTCTGAGAATCACCTCTGGAACATTGAAAAGCTGGAGGTACACATGCCAGCAAGTTTAAGTAAACAAAGAGAGAGTTATGTTAATTTACACTAGAAAGAGCTCAGCATGGGTTTTGTTGCCAGGCTCAGGAAGGTGTTGCAAGGTTTTGTTACCTATTGTTTTCATTTTATACAATAATGGAACAAGGCTAATAATACCCAAGTTAACCTGTAGCTGGTACTCTTATAGTAAAAGTGAAAAAGGCACTGTGGCTTTTGGAATTGTAAAGTAATTACTCAGTACTGATAATCCCACAGGTACCTGAGACAGGTTCCTTTGTACAGAAAAAATGTGCCATAGATAACACAGATGAATTTGAATATTAAAAAAAAAAAAATACATGTAGGATAAGCTACCTTCAGTTATATGTAAGTGAAGATTTGAACCTACTGCTTTGAATCTATGCTTATACAAAAATAGAAATATAATTAGTGTGAGTGTGTTGATGCCGTTTATTGCCAATTGGTATGTCTGATTAGAGGGAGAAAAGTATCTACCCAAATCTAATCCACCAGACCTCCCAAAATCACAACAGTGATATAAATGTCACTGAAGAATATGACACAAGTTAGCAATGAAATGTGAAGAGATTTATGTAATGGGAAAATAAATAATACTGACACAAGTTATCTTGGAAGAGTCTGAGGCAGCAGGCATAAGTGCTGGGCATGATTTTAAAATTTAGGCTGTAAAAAGTATATCTTTTATCTTTTATGTAGGCTCTTTAACTTTACTGATAGGACATGTATCTCTCTGTATCATACTTTGATTACCCATTATATACGCAAGAGTTACCTGCTTACAGTTTAATATGAGGAAGGGACTGAAGGGAATAGAGGATATTGGCTAGGGTCTAGTCCTGAAAGTACTCATATACTTGTCTAATGAAAAGCTGCTCATCTGTAGAAAGCTGTGGGAGGTACAGGTACTGCTGAAGAAAGATGTTGGGATTCAGAACACAAGTGAATTGATGTTAATGAAGATGACAGCTTGAGTGTTTGCTGCTGCATAAAAGCAGAGCACAACTGCTTAAATATCCCAGGTTAAAGCCATGTCTTATAAACTGTGTTGGACAAATATGAGACAGACTCTGCATGTGATGTGATGTTAGCATCTCCAGAAAAAAAAAGTCTGAATAATTGAATCCAAAAGATCTGAAGAAAGCTACTTTAAAGCACTCATGACTTTGTGGATGACTTTGAAATGCAATCTGTTAGGACAAAAAGTTGCATAAATACTTCTAATCAAATAGAGTCTGTGTATCTCTTCCTTGATTTTTCTTAATTAAAAAAGTAAAATTGAATGAGGATTTTAATAAACTCCAGACTGTCTCAGCTCTTTCCTTTATCCTAAAAAGGCAGTCAAGGATAGAGGAAAAAGGTTAAGACCTCCTCAGTTCCTTTACCATCCTCATATTCTTTTCTTCATCATATCTTATTTGTTTCCAAATGTTTGAGCATGGATATTTTTTCTGGTGCCCTCTGTTATACTGTTGATTCTTTTTATCCTGCTGCTTCTCTTCTTATTATGCTTCTTGCTTTTTTCCTTCCTTTTACCTTTTCCACTACAGAGATGCTTGTAGGCATTCCAGAACACAAAAGCTATTTGTTTGCTAGCTGCAGTTTGCAATAGAGGCACCAGTTAAGCGTTACAGGTGCTAGGCATTACCTGAGGCGTTACTTGTCCCCAGACTCATTTTTTGTAAAACATGCTAAGAAAACGTGGCCTGAATCCTGAAACTATCAAATGACGTTTTGGGTGGAGGGACCACTTGGAAGACTATGCCTGAACATAGTTCTATGCATTTACCTCTCAGTTAGGAACAAATGCTCAGTTCCTGTCAAGTCCCTTGTAGTGCTCACTCCCAGGAAAAGGTAACAATGAAAATGACGTACAGTTAGTCTAAAAAAAAAAAAAATTATTTTTGTTCTTGATTACAAAATTACAGACTTATTTTGAAAAAAACAAACCATTTTTAAAAAAAATTGTTATCTTGAATACTGCTTCCATGGGAGATACTAAGTATCTCTTATAAGGTCTGTCCCTTCCTCTTTTTCAGGGGGTAGGTTAGCCTTAGTGTGGTAATTTAAATTCTAGCCCTTTGTCTATAATTAATATTTTCTTATCTCTCGTAATGCCCACATGTAAAATTGAGGCATCATTTGAACTGGAGAGTCTCCTAGCACTCCATCTATTTTTATTAAAGCTGCACCCTCTTGGGGTCTTACCTTCTGGACTAAGGTACAATTGGAATATCTTCCAGTTTCCCTCAAGTTTTCTCATTTTCTCATCAGATGGAAGGAAGGAAGGAAGGAAGGAAGGAAGGAAGGAAGGAAGGAAGGAAGGAAGGAAGGAAGGAAGGAAGGAAGGAAGGAAGGAGATCTCTGTATTCTACATTACTGTGACATTTGAATTATCACACTTTTTCTAGTTTTTCATATATGACTTCTTGTAGTCGTATTTGATTACTATCACAATATTTTCAAGACTCTAGAAAAAATGAATCAAACCCCTGTTCTTTAGGAATATTCCTTTTACAGATACGTTTGCATGTCCTGGAAATTCTGCACTTCTGTATACTTACAAGGCTATACTATGGAGCTTGGAAATGTCTTTTCAGAAATTGACAAGATGTGGAAATTATGGTCTGGGTTCACATTCCAGATACATGCTGATTACATATAAGAATGATGTGCCTGGTTATCTACAATCCCAAAGGTTTGTTTTTTTTTTTTTCCCTGCTCCCCATGTAGCTTCCTCTGCAGCCCAGGTTGACTCAGTATACAGAGAAACAGAGAATCCACGCCTGATTTATTAATAATGAAGATGACACTGTTACTGCTCTGTGTGCTTTTTCTAGAATTCCTAACCATATTTGCACTTCCGGACATTTATGCAAAACAGTCATTCTAGTCCAGTTGTTCTTTGCCATTCATGCTATCCTTTTTCCCTCTCTTTTAGGCTCACTAAAATAACCTTTTTGGAAGTAAAATCACCACAATGGCTTATAGGGCATGAGATTTCAGCTGTCAACCAGGTATTACACTACTCTTTGAGTATGTTGCTATTGAAATTTTGTTTATTTTGGACTTGAGATTGTTGAAAACTTCAAAAGGTCAGCTTTGTCGCAGTGAGAAATAGGGAATCTTTTAATATCACAGTCTAGAAAAACTTTTTATTGCCCATTTCTATTTTTACATAAAACTTCTTCCTCTCTTAAAGTTTTGGAGGCAACTAATCTAAGGTCAGAGGCTCAAATAAGTCACTGACACAACTATTGCCATTTACTGTGTCTGCCAGTCCTAGCACATGTGAAGATGAAACCACATGAGTGAAGATCAAAATGAAGCTTTAGATCCTAAATGAATATTAGAAAATAAAACATCCTTTTGACAAATATGCACATAAATATTATGCACTGTTCACCCTGAATTCCTCTTCCTTAAAGGTGAGATGATTAGTCACAATAATTCAGGAAGCCTACCACAATGTGTAGGAAATCCCAAAATCTTTCATGATCACAGATAAAAAAATTGTGCTTGAAGAGCTAATACAAGAAGTGAATGAAAAACAGTGTATAACAGATACACAAGGCAAATACTTTTCTGTGGCAATGTATGTTAAAACAGAATTGTTATTATTTTATGTAGATTATATATATATAGAATGAAATAAAAATCTTTTTTATTGCACATGAAATATATATAATATCAAAAATAAAATAAAAAAAAAAAAAGCACTAACAAGGACATTTCTATTAGGGTGGAAACTTATTTTACTGAAGTTCAACAATGAAGTTTTAAGAACAATTCAGACATCTTTAGCTGGGAACCTGTACTTCATCTTAATCCAGGTAGGACTGTGATTTTAAGAATCTGTCAGCATGTAACTAATGGAAAAACTATATTGGTTACTTGCAGTATTTCTTCTAATCTTTTTCCCTTGGAAATCTTTGACTCCTCTAGTTTCTGCTTAGCCTAACTAAAGTTAATATATCAAGGCTGCTTATAATAGTGACTCATACACTAAATTGCTGCTCATGTTCATTACTTATTCTATTTCTAATAGCTATCTTATATTACCTTATAATAATTACTATACCTGGGCATACTGAAAAAGTATTACTGCTGACCAAGAAAAGCAAAGATAGTAATAGAAAGCATGTGTCTGGACTGCAAAGGTATGAGTTCACTACAGAATTAACTTTCCCATAATTTCGGGGAAGACTAGGAAGATTAGATAGAAATTAACAGTAGAAATATGTCTAGGTTCATATTTGTACTAAAAGTACATGGAGAGGAGTGAGTACCTTCACTCACCTCAGTCTTTACTGATAAAACTTGCCTTCAGCAGTTCCAGGATCCTGAGACGGATGAGGAAGTCTGTTTCAAGGAATATGTACCCTCAGTGTTGAAGGATGATATTAAGGAACACTAAAACAAACTGGATATACATGAGTCCGTGAGACCTAATGGGATGCACCCATGAGAACTGTAGAAGCTGGCCAGTGTCATTGCAAGGCCATATTCAATTATCTTTGAAAAGTCTGAGGAAATAAATGCTGGTCAGCATCATGCCAGTCCCTGGGAAGGTGGTAGAGGAAATCTTCCTGGAAGCTATTTTCAAACATATCAAAGGCAAAAAGGAAATTGTGAGTAGTCAGCATGAATTTATGAATTTATATGCTTGTCCAACCCAATAGCCTTCTATGATGAATTTACTAACTGTGTGGACAAGGCGGGAGTAGCTGACATTGTTTATCTTGAGTTTTGCAAGGTTTTCAACATTGTCTCACATAAAAGTCTCACAAACTGAAGAGGTACAGATTAGATAAGTGGACAGAGATGGACTGGAAGTTGTTTAAATAAGACAAGAAAAACCCAGGTACCAATGTGTATAAGATAGTAACTTGGTTAGATGAGACCTCCATAAAGCAGACTTTTAAACACAGAAGCTGTCACTGAACAGTCAAACTCAAAGGCTTTCAATAAGAAGCACAAAGTCCATCTGGAAGCCAGTCACTAGTGGTGTACCCCATGGGTCCATAGTTGGGAAATGCTATTTAACAGTTTCATGTGTGACTTAGGTCAGCAAGTTTGCAGATGATGTAAATATGGGAGGAGTGGCTGATATGTTCAAATGAGTGTTCTGCCATTCAGAGGGACCAGAACTGTCTGGAAAAACAAATAGAAAGAAACTTCATTATGTTTGCAAAGAGAAGTGCAGTGTGCTGCACCTGAGGAGAGATAATTCCATGTAACACTACATGCTTGGGGATATCTGACTAGAAATCAGCTTTGCAGAAGAAGATCAGGGGTCTGAGTGAACACTAAGTTGACCAAGAGGCAGCAATGTGCCCTTGCAGCAAAGATCAACAGCCTCCTAGGCTTCATTAAGAGAAGTCTTGCCAGCAGGTCAAAGGAAATGATCATTCCCCTCTGCTTAGCCCCGGTGAGATGTACGTGAAGTGTTGATTCCTGTTCTGAGCTTCCCAGTGCAAGAAAGACATAGCTATATTGTTGCAAGTCCAGTAAAGAGGCACAAAAATTAAGTTACTGGAGCATTTGTCACACAAAGCAAAACAGAGAGCTGTCACTGTTCAGCCTGAAGAAGAAAAGGCTCAGGGGGATTGTGTCAATGTGTATAAATATCTGACTGGAGGAAGTAAAGAAGACAGAGCCAGACTCTTAGTGGTGCCCAGTGACAAGAAAACAGGCAATGGGCGCAAACAGAAATATAGGAACTTCCCTTTAAACATTACAAAAAATGTTTACTGAGATTCAAATTAGAAAATCTTTGCTAAGAAAGTGGTCACATACAGGTTTCCCTGAGAGTTTTTAGAGTATCCATCTTCAGAGATATTAAAAATCCGATTAGACATGGCTCTGACGAACCTTTGAGAAGGGGGCTGGACTAGATAATCTCCAGAGGTTCTTTCCGATCTCAACTATTGTGTGATTCTGTCGTACAACAAAGATGTCAGTTTTAAATGGGACCATAACTCTTGGTAGGATTTGTACAGGGACATATATGAGGCTTTGATAACAACTAGAAAAACAGTTACAGTCTGAACCTTTTTCATTCCAAATTTTAAAAACAAGCTTTTCTCAGGAGGTTTTTAGAATGCAGTACAAGCAGTTTGTAAATTCTGGGAACAGATTAGCAAAATTATGCAGGAATTTCAGAGAAACAATGCAACAGATAGAAGTCTATGATATATTTAATTCCTAATTTGGTGTTGGACACTGCCTAAGAACTGTTCAATACATGTTAGGAAGTCTTCATCTTCACGTTCTGTCTTCGTTTAGCCAACAATATCAGCTTTTAAAATTGTTGAAGCTGAGTTTTTCCTCATTTCCTAGTGTTTCTTTCCCCATTTCCCAGGATTTAGTAATCTTTACCAAAGATCCACGGTATGGGAAGGCTTTTGCCACTCATTTATATACTGTATGTACTCCCCTCATTTTTTTCCTTTGCCTGTATGACTGTATTTCCTTTGTATATAAAGCATAATATATAGTCTGTTCCCCCTTTCTTTCCCTTCACACACAGAGAGCATACTCTTGCTGCTTTTTTATTTTTTTTGTGTATGTGTTTGAAAGCCAAAAATAATGTATTCAGCTGAACAGCTGGGTAACTTTCATGTTACATGCAAATCAGTTCAAAAAGTAACAAACCTCAGGAAAATGTGACCAAAAACTACAATAGCTCAAATTGTAGGTCCAATAAAAATCTCTCACTGTTCAGAAAATTGTGTTCCTTGTCCTTTATTTTTAGAAAATTCATTACAAGAACGTAAAAAGGAGATGTATTCTTTTGCATTATGGCATATTCAGGAATTCAATTTTTATCTTGTATCTGTATTCATCTGGGAACATGCAGTGAACGAGCAGGACAAGGTTCATTTGAGAAACTTGGCAAAGTAGGACAGTGTCCTACCAATGACAAAGAAAAAAAAAAAATTAAAGAAGTATGCTTCCAGTTTACTTACTGGTGTGCTCATTTTTATAATGCTGTAAAAGGCATAAATTTGAGACAAATACTGGCTAGAAAAAAACCTGAACATACAAATACTGCATTTTAATACACATAGCTTATTTCAAATGTGAAAATACACATGGAAATACACACTTTCTCCTTGTTGGAAAACAAATGATAGGACATTAAAAGTTACATATACAGCAGTTTGGAATGATGGATTTGAATTTGCTCTCATTATAGCACTGAAAGTGATGCAATTTGCACAAGTTAAATCGGTGTAATTTGAATGTGGATTAAAATCCTGACAGGTCAAAGAGCTGAAGCTAATCTGCCAGTGTCATTGCTAATTTTATTGGGCATACAAAACAATTAATTGCTCTTTAAAATCTTTGTTGTTTTTCTTTTTTTTTTTTCTGTTTTCTTTTTTTTTTTTAAATCCAGACAGTAGAAGATGCTAACCTTTCTATTTATTATTTTGAAGAAAGACGTTTGCCTCCTCCTCCCAGAAAGCTGCATAAAGAATTCTGATTCAGACATCAAGACAATCCATTCTGAGTTCTCTGTCCAAACATATGCCAAGGAGTGTAAAGTAAATGGTGAGCTTCTTTTACCTTGTTTAATCATCCAGGTGACTAACCCTTGCAAATGTGACAATTCTCATAGCTAATAGCTCTGTTCTAGCTAGCCTTTAAAAACTCAATATATATTTCTGTTGCTGTTATTGTGACCAGTATATAGCAGTGGTATGAACGAGAAATTGAACATGTTCAAGTCTTTTTAAATATAATTAGTACTTTTTAAAATAAATGTGTGGTTTGAAGTTTGATAAAGAAATATATTTATCAATGTCATCAGGTTTCTGCAGAGAGAAATTCTGCACGTGTATGAAAATAAAGCATCAAGCTCATTCCATTTAATTTAGCTTGTTAAAATCATCTGCCACAATTTCTTCAGGACTATAACATTTAAAAATCCTCAGACACCACCTGCTGTTCCAGGCAAAATAAAGGGGCAGAGTAAAATTGGG
The DNA here is from genome assembly GCF_000691845.1 of Merops nubicus. Lineage (NCBI taxonomy): Eukaryota > Metazoa > Chordata > Aves > Coraciiformes > Meropidae > Merops > Merops nubicus. The sequence goes on from NW_008595614.1 coordinate 168,689, forward strand.
ACATTGGTAAAGAACTTGTTTACTAAAACTGAAATTATGTAAAAAGCAGGTTAATCATTATCACTTAGTGAATGTTGTGTTACTAATACTGATGGCTGTGTTTTATCCATTAAAATTAGATTAACAAATATTCACTGTGCAGGACGCAACATCTGAGTAGCAAAATTGCAGACCTATATTATTTTTTTCTATCAGAAGTCACAGAAACTTTTGAATTATGTTATGTTTCTGCAAAAATTTTTTTCTCAAATTTAATTATACTAATAGGCTAAATTTAGTGGAAAACATTTACTTTCAATAGATGGGTTAGAAGTGTTTTCAAGAATTATACCTGCAACTGATTACTCCTTTCATTGCTTTATGATTTCCTATAACCTCAGTATGTCTGAAATGCTTTTGATTACATAATACCTCTTATTTCTCTTTGAGACTGTCAATCTGACTTTCAGAGCTGCCAAATACAGGTACAGGCTCTAACTCTATCAGTTTTACTGTCAAACAGATGGGCTTAACATTGATCTTATCAGGACTGATATCAATACATCACATCTTCAGGGTCATACATCCCAGGCATATAGGAAGTTATTCTGACTTAACACTAATGATCTCCCAGTTAAGATTCTTTGCTAGACATCAAGTCCCAAACTGAGAGCTGTCATAGTTTCATATCCTCTACAGAGAAGACACAGAGTTCCATAACATGTACACAAACTCAGGCAGGGAGAAACTGCAGCATACTTTTTTAACAAAATCCAAGACAGTGACAGAAACTTAGCTCAGTTTTAATGACTTGCACTGTGGTTTAGAGATAACATTTTTAAAAGGCTCGGTTTATGGAAGTCTAGTTTAACCATCTTTCTTTGTTATACACTTTGGTATCTGGGTTTGGTTTTCTTGCTTGATTCTTCAGGTGGATGCTCAGCCTTGGATAGACTCATTCCATCCAAGTTTCAACATTTCACTAAACTGAATTAGGAAGCTAGATATCCCCTGGCTTTTCTGCCTCATCCACCTTCTTCAGCAGCCAATGAAAAAGTATGTCATTTCTATACAGTGATTCAGTTCTCCAGAGGTATTCCTCCCAGAAAAGGAAGAATTTGCTGAAGAGGTCCTTGGACAACTAGCTTAGATGCATACTACTAACTTTTAGATGTCTATATGAATTGAGATGCCTCCAACAATGACTGTTTGTACCCTAAGAGCTCATAATCTCAGGGAGGATTTAAAAGCATTTAGAACTAAGATTTGAGCGCCTGAAATACTATTTCCACAAGTACACAGCTTCCATTCATTAGTGTAGTTTGTGAATACCTTCTAGCAGTCATGAAATGAATCACACTGGTCATGTGCTGACTAATCTTTCACAAATCCTTGATTTTCTTTAAAAATATTATTAAACTTTCACCTTTCATGTTTGTGTAGTACATCTCAGGAGTAATGATGTTTGCCATTAGGTAGCATTTTTTACTTCATTCAAATTTGATGCATTAATGTTGGTGGCTCTTGGTTTGGTTTGGTTTGGTTTGGTTTGGTTTGGTTTGGGTTTTTTTGCATGTAAAGAAGAAGGTGTAATATATGTAGACATAAAATTGTGGTATATAATAGATAATATAATAAAAATACATGCTGTTCAGATTTTTCACCAAGCAGATGCATGGGAAATTAAGACAAACCAGTAAAAAATGCCAGAACTTTTTTTTTTAAAAAAAGATTTTGTTATCCTTTCTATTTCAGTTTTTTTCTCATCCAACCACTATGAAAAGTTCAAAAGAATACTTCAAGGTTTATATTGTGTGTTTCTGTACTTGCACTTGAAAGATATATTTTACAGAACAGAGCTTTAACTCATTTATTAAAACTAACTCTGCCACCTACACTTCACTGTGGAGCAGGTTCTAGCTAATAATTTACTTTGGAGCTGGATTTTTTGTGTGTGCATTTTTAAGTGGCTGTCACATTTCTGTATACCTAAATCATTTACAGTTCATACCAGTGAGGAGAAAGGAGGAAAAGTACAGCTGAACTTCCTTTGAAAACTGCTGAGAGGGGATGTATTGCTAACCAATGTTAAAAAGTCTGACCATTATTGCAGGGTCAGAAGTCAAAAGAAGGGGAAAGAAAAAAAAAAAATATTTCATTTGCCACAGGGTGTATTGGGTTTGCACTGCAAGTTTTTAACCCAATGATGAGTCCACCTGTCTAGGCCATGAGCCATCAGCTTCTCTAATAGAATGTTGTGGGAGATGGAGTCATAGGCCTTACCAATATCCAGGTAGACAACACCCACAGCCTTTCCCTCATCCACTAGGCAGGTCACCTGGTCATAGAAGGAGATGAGGCTAGTGAAGCAGGACCTGCCTTTTATGAAGCCATGCTGGCTTGTTCTGATCCTCTGGCTGTCCTGCACATGTTGTGTGAGTGCACTCAAGATGAACCGTTCCATAATCTTTCCTGGTACTGAGGTCAGGGTGACAGGCCTGTAGTTCTCCAGATGCTCTTTTGAGCCCTTCTTGTAGGTGGGTGTAACACTGGCAAGCCCTGAGACATGTGGGACCTTCCCTGTTGACCAAGATTGCTGACAAATGATGGAGAGTGGGTTGGTAAGCTCCTCTGCCAGCTCCCTCAGCACTCTCAGGTGGATCCCATCTGGCCCCATAGACTTCTGATTGTCCAGGTGTTGTAGCAGGTCATTATCTGCTTCCTCCTGGATTATGTGCAGTTCATTCTGTTGTCTGTCCCTGTCTTCCAAGTCAGAGGTCTGATTATCCTGAGGATAACTGGTCTGAATATTCAAGATTGAGGCAAATAAAGTATTAAATACCTCATGCTTTTCCTCTTTACCAAAAGTGGTAAAGTCTCCTTTTTTTCCTGAGTCCAAACAAAACCCCCAACAGATCCCATGCCAGCCGGTTCCCAGATGAACCCATCACTGGCTAAGGCCAAGCCTATCAACAATGGTGGTATTGTATCTGTGATAACTTATTTAAGAAGGGGAAAAAAAGCCTGTGCAACAGCCAGTGCCACCAAAGAGAGGAGTTAGAATATGTGAGAGTGTTGCGCTTTAATCCGTCAGGCAGTTAAACACCACACAGTCGTTCACTCATTCCCCCAAATTCTCCCTCACTCCATTTCTTCTGAGGGAGAGAAAGGGAAAAAAGGTAAAACACCTGTCATGAGATAAAGGAAGTTTAATAGGACAGAAAACAAAGGAGAAATAATAATAAAGATAATAATTACTATTAATGAAAAGAATATACAAAACAAGTGGTGCACAATGTAATTGCTCAACATCAGCTGACCAATGCCCAGTCAGTCCCTGAACAGTGATCTGACTCTCCTGGCCACCTCCTCCTAGATTGTTTGGCTATATGGTATGGAATACCCAATATGCCTTATGATATGGAATACCCCTTCGGCCTCTTTGGGTCAGCTGTCCTAGTATTTTCCTCTCCCAGGTGCTGGTGCAGTATGAAAAACTGAAAAGTCCTTGGCTTAGTGTAAACATGGCGTGACAACAACTAGAACATCAGCGTGTTATCAACATTATTGTCATCTTATATGCAAATCACAGCACTATACCAGCTACTCGGAAGAAAATTAACTATATCCCAGCCAAAACCAGGACAGAGAGAAGAAACTTGGTGGATAATGAACTTGCTAGATGGACACACTCAGAGTCATGACTGAGTCGCTGAGTCACTGAGTCAATGGCTCAGTGTCCAAGTGGAGACCAGTGATGAATGGTGTTCCTGAAGGATCAGTACTAGAACTGCTGCTGTTTAATATTTTTGCTGGTGACATGGACAATGGAACTGAGTGCACCCTCTGCAAGTTTGAAGATGACACCCAGCTGTATGGTGTGGTCAGCATCTTGGAGGGAAGGGATGTCATCCAAAGCATGCCTTTGACAGGCTTTGACAGGCTTTGACAGGCTTTGACAGGCCTGAGGTCTGGAACCTCATGAAGTTCAACAAGGCCAAGTGCAAGGTCCTGCACCTGGGATGGGGCAATCCCAAGCACAGATACAGACTGGGTGGAAAATGGATTGAGAGCAGACCTGAGGAGAAAGACTTGGGGGTGCTGGGTGATGAAAAGCTTAACATGAACCACCAATGTGTGAGTGCAGCCGAGAAAGTCAACCAGATCCTGGGCTGCATCAAGAGAAGTGTGGCCCGTGTGTTGAGGGAGGTGTTTCTCCCCCTCTACCCTGCTCAGGTCAGACCCCAGCTGCAGTACCACATCCAGCTCTGGAGCCCCCAACACATGAAGGACATGGAGATGTTGGAGCAGGTGCAGAGGCAGATCACAAAGATGAGTCCATGGAAGGCATTAGTGCTGAAACAGTTCATGAATAACTGCAGCCTGTGAGGAGGACTCATAATGAAGTTTTTGAAGGGCTGACTCCCATGAGAGAGACTCCACACTGGAGCTGGGGAAGACTGTGAGAAGTCCTCTCCATGAGGAGGAAGTGGTGACAGAGAGAACATGTGATGATGTGACTGCAACCCCCATTCCCCATCCCCCTGCACTCCTGTGGGGGAGGAGGTAGAGAAATTCAGGAGTAAAGTTAAGCCCAGGAAGAAGGGTAAGGTAGGAGTAAGGTGTTTTTAAAATTTGATTTTATTTCTCATTATCCTACTCTGATTTGATTGGCAATAAAATGAATCTAATTTCCCCAAATCAAGTTTGTTTTGCCTGTGACAGTAAACACTGAGTGATTCCTCCCTGTCCTTACCTCCACCTACTAGTTTTTCATTGTATTTTCTATCCCCTGTCCAGCTGAGGAGGGGAGTGATAGAGTGGCTTTGATGGGCACTTGGCATCCAGCCAGAGTCAACCCACCACAGGGGGCTGCTAAGAGAACCTGTTGCTGTGGAGCAGAAGCAGTCTGTGGCTGAGATTAAGGTTGAGGGTCTGTATGATGGAGAGTTTGGATGCCATGACAAGAAAGTAAAATCCTCATTCTGGTGACAAAAAAGCCAAACCAATAAAATCTAACAACAAAATAGTGTCATTTATTTTGCAGTTCAAATTACTTCTTGAGAAGCTCTGTTTCCAAGTAGAAAAGTCTTCTGGCTCAGTTAATGTCTTTTTGACTGTATTTGCTTACTGAAGTAAGTTATTGAATCAGATTCACTATGTCTCGAGACATTTCAGACCAATTCTTAGTTTATTTCCCCTTTTAAACTTAAAATACACCAGGTACGTGCAACAGTCTGCTTTATAAGGGCAAACACAAAAATGCTCCCAGGTTTTCTGATTCCAAACTATTGTGGGAATTGGGAAACAAAGAAAAGAAAAGAAAAGAAGATGTGGGGTTTGTTTGTTTGTTTGTTTGTTTGTTTCCAACAAAATATATCAATGCCCTAAAAACGTAGGGGAAAAAAAAAAAAATCAAACCATCCCTAAACAATGAAACATTGGCCATATATCGGAAGCTTCATTAAGAACCAAAAATGAAGTGGCTTGTCAATAAATATTAGCAATATACTGATGGGAGTGATAATGAGTTAATATAGTATATAATTAATATGGAATTTGAGTTAGCAGACAGAGGCATACATAGATTAGTGCTGAAGATCAGTAAATCAATTAATTGTTTTTGATAACTGTCCAGGAGTTTCACAGAAGTTCAGGAAGCTGGTAGAGTCCTTGACTACCTGCTTGACTGTGGCATATTAATAAACAAACATAGAATCATTCTGTTTCAGATCTGAAGGGAAGAAATTCACATGAATGCAGGCAGTGTCTCCTGCTGATTCGTTTGACACTACAGCATTTAGAGTTAAGCCAACCTCCCTGCTACTTTGCAATGCAAACTGAATGGGAAAATTAAGGGTAAATTACCACCAGCATGCATGATATTGTAGGCAGTCTCAAAATCTGCTCCTGGGTGCAAGATCAAAGCATTTTACTTTTAGCAGATGTAACAGGAGGCCATTATGAACACTTGTCTAATGAACCATGTCCAGCTCCATGAACCATATCCAATTGTGTGGAGTTTGAAAATACTGTGCGGAAGAATCTGCCACAAAGAAGTGTTCAAGATGGGTTTTTCTCCCTGAAACATTCCTTTTTATTTCTGGGATCCTCACAAGCCCAAACTTTGCGGAATTACTCCAAAAAACTGTAAAGATTGCCTGCTCTGAGGGTGGGGATACACAGACTGCTGCTCTTGTGGAGGTTCATCTGAAATGCTGTGTTTCTGATTCCCACTCCTCTCCAGGAAATGGCACCTCCAATTTATCAAAACCACAGTGGGAATGTGGGAGCCACTGGCTTGTCTCTAGATCACCTTTTGCTGAACATTTTGTTGTGATGATACGGAACTATTTCCTTGCAGTGCTTGGTTTCTACAGTAAGCACTTGTTAAATCATCCCTTCTCTACAGAGAAGATAAAATAGTTTTGAAACATGTAATGGTGCTTTCACAGAAAGGCTCTACACAGGTGACACATACAGGACTGTATGGCATGGGTTGTGCTGCTCTCTGAGCCTGTATCAGGCATTTTGTTTTTTTTTTATCACAGCAGGGGGGACTTAATTTCTCTTCCCTAAGAAATATGATCAAAGTTCAGAGTTAATTTCTCCAAACAGTTGAATGAGTGAGGCTAGTTGTTCCGAAAGGGGCCCACATTTGCTTTCCTTGTACAAGTTTCAGGTTCACTGCACACTGACAGTCCTAAATCTGCATGAGAATGTGGCCTTGGCAGCTTGCCCCAGCCCATCAGGGCTACGTCGCCCTGACATCATCTCAGCTCTGCCATCAGGGCATTGTTCTGGCATGAAAAATCCCTCCCTCCTGCTGAGGAGCGGCTCCGTGGCAACCCATGAATATTGTTCCACCAGCCAAGCTCCCTTGGCAAATAACATCCTGTGCCACCATGGTCTCCATAGTTCCATGATCCCTGGGACATATATCTACCTATCCATATATGTAGGTTCAGGTAGGATAGGGTGAATTTTCACCATAAATTGGGAGGTGGCACAGCTGGGATAGACAACCAAGCCAGCCAATAGGCTATTTGATACCATATTGGCATCATGTCCATGACACAAGAGGCCAGGCTAGGTGTGTGGCTTTGCCAGGTGATCCAGGGTTCACTGCCATTGCTGTTTGTAGCAGATGTGGACTGTCTTTGTATCACTCGTGTTACATATTCTTTCAATACTGTTATCGTTATATTGTTTATTGTTCCTTTTGCCTTGTTGTATTAAATTCTCCTTATTTCAACCCACTGGGTTTTGAATTTTTCTCCCTTTTTCTCCTTCCCGTTCAGGGGGTGGGGTGGGGTGAGCGAGCAGCCACGGGTTGCTCAGCTGCCAGCTGGGTCTAAACCATGACACCATAGCAACTGCTTCAGGCTGAGTGTCACTCTTGGAAAGGCCAGCTGTCTCCAAGTGGTTCCATACCTGAGTTATCTACTGTCAAATGCCAGTTCAGCTACAAGTCAAACTTCAGATGGGACTCTATTATAGAAGTTTCACAGTTCTCTACTTCAGTGTCATAGAATAGAGAGGCTTTCAAAGAACACTGATTGCTGAATGTTGAGCTGTGCAATGTATCAGCTTCTCCTTTATACTAATAAAACTTTACTTTTAGTCAAGTAAATGTTCATTTCATATGAAGAAATTAACTCAGTGAAGTCTGAGGCCTTGCAACTGCAGTCAATACTCTAGTATTGTGTGAAGGACAAGGAGCAATTATGCAGCCACCATCAGGTGGTGAGAATAAGAGGAAAGAGAGAAAGGGATGCGTTGTTATTTTTAAAATTTGGGGTTCTTTGAGAATTACTCTTTTAGGACACAGGCAAATCTGTTATGCTAACATTGTTATGTATGTGTATATATGTAGGTATTCATGTACGTGTATGTGTATATATGTATGTGTACGCACATCTGTGTCAGCTGGAAGGAGACATTTAATTTTATTTTAAATGTAATGTATTTCAGTTTTAAAAGGATGACAAGTGCCCAGACCTCAAATATCCTCAAATAAAACTATTCAAGGAATTTGCTGTTGATCAAGAATTGCTTGCAGAAATAGCTTTCATTTTGAAAAGTAATAAAATGCATGGGTTTCTTGCAAGGTGAAGATTGAGCAGAACATAAAAGGTGATATTTTGTTCACTCTGGTCTTTCAGTGGAAAAAATTACACAACACTTTTTTACTGGGTGCTTTCTTTTTTATATATGCATTCATAATTTGGAACAGGGAATTGACTTTTTGCTAATTCCAAAGACATATTTCTTAAAAAATGAAATGTCTAAATAATTGAATGAGAAAGGTGGTTTTAGAGAACATACAAAGTGGCGAACATTTAGAAAATCATAGCTTTATAATGCCTTGGGTGCCATCCAGATATTTTTTAATGTTAACAACTTAAATTAAACAGCTCTCTATTAAATTTAAGATTAGCCTGTGCGAGAACTTTTAACTTGGATGTCCTTCACATTTGGAACTTCAGGAGGCCAAATTTTAATTTCCGCATTCAAATGTGACACAGCACAAAGTCTGTCTGTGTAGAACTTTTGATTTCTGATTTAATACAGGAGGTGCTCCGTGACTTTGTATGTTAATAGTTTAAAATGTATTTTGTATGTAGAACCAGTGTCTCTTTCTATCATCCTTTTACATCCTTTCTTGGAGTGTTTTTCATGCCACAGTTTCAAAGGAAGAGGATCCAAGGTGACGAAAAAGAGTGTCACAGATGCTTTAAGTCACTTAAAAAATCACCATCAAAGATATTAGCCAAAGTGGTTCTAATATGAATTTGTAGAAGCGTGACTTAACAAAGTTCAATACCAAGGTTCACTCTATTTCTTAGTATGTGGGAGAAATATATAAACCTAAATTGACTTGGGATTGGGCTGAAATGATTTTACACAGAGACTGGGCGTGAAAGAGGTAAAAGAGATTGGTATGTTTAATCTATACCCTTGAAGTCATGTTTTATTTAAATTCTATTTTTTTTCCAAGTTCTGTTGAGATTTATGTCATAATTGTTTTGAATTTATTAATAATTTCTGCTTTTTGTTCTAATTTCTCTGTTTTGAAATGAATTTTTCAAATTGTTCAAACCTACAGCAGCTGTGTAAATGTTTCTAATAATAGTCTCATTAATTTCACTTACAGAGAAATAAAAGAAGTAAGTACACTGCCTTACTATGGAAGGTCACACTTTCTTTTTAGCCAGAGCTTTGGTTTGAAAGTCTCTTGCCTATAGACAATGGATATTCTTTAAAGCAGGATTTCCTTTTCTGTTTTCAGATATATGACACTGGCTACACACGAGTCTATTGTTCACAAAGCCTAAGGAATTCAGTTTGGTCTATCAAAATGATCCAAAGTCATCATTACTTATCACTCCCTTCTCCTGTCATACATGTTGAGCAACAATATAGCCTATTATTCATCACTAGAGACTAATATGCAATTTGACACAAGAAGGATAACTGAAAAGTCACTTCAGGAAGTGATATTTCCAAAACCTTCCTACTGATCTCATTGAATATAAGTATCTTTGGTAGATGATCAGAAAGTGCAGCCTATATATGGAAAGATGGATTGTATTTCTTAAATGAGTACGGTGCAAGAAGGTCAAACAACATTATCCTATTTGCTCCTGGAGAAACAGAAGCATCATGTAGGAAGCAAAGAACACAGTGAGCCTTGGTTCTGTTGCATTATGTATTAATAGATGTCTTCGGGAAAAACAGAATAATCGACAGTGAACAAAGGCTGCTTGGCTCCGTATGACTGAGTTGCTCCAGGAAATGTTTCTGGCTCAGCTCAGTCTCAGGCAGCTCTAGCTGGTGCTGTGTAACCTCATTAATTTATTAGCTGTTTGGTTCAGAATCGACTAAACTGTAAAATACAGTAAACCAGCCTAATCTCACTTGTGACATTCTGCTGTTACACTGACGAAATAATACACATGTAAAGAGAAGAAACCATTCTGTTTCAGAAAATACAAGGGAGGAAGAAGGAAGAGAAGGAGATGACAATTTTTTTTTTTTTAAAAAAAGTTAGGAATAGAAAGATTAGTTTGTAGAGATATCCAAGTTATTCTCTTCTATGATCTCAGAGACCACAGCCTGGAAGGCCTTCCTGAAAATGTCATGTCTAAAAGGCCTGCAAACTCTTTGTGAAAGAGGAGTGGTCATGGAATACAAGAGCCAAATAAATGTGTTTCCAGAAGGAAAATATTTTTAAAAGATTCCTTTCTCTTTGGCTTTTAAAGATAGAAGGGGTCTTGTTTTGTGTATAAATTCTAAAGAGACACACTAATTCACCTTGCTGATGGCTGTACTGTGAGGTGGTTGCCTGTGGAAACAGAGGAGGTCACCAGCAGGAGAAAAATTCAGGTGACTGAAGAGTAACCAAGTCACATCTTAACCCCACATTGCTGCAGAGGGATTCAGCTTTGTGTCTCTGATGTATTAATACCATCAGTCTAGGCTCAATGGCTCATCCCATGTCAGTCCACGAGTCAGAAACAGAAAAAGCAGAACACCCAGGACCAAAAGTAGTCCTGCAAAGATACATTAATCCTCTCAGCAAGGCAGCCCAATGAATCTGTGGCTTTCCAGCTATGACACAAGAGGAATGACCAAATGTCTGTTGTACAGCTGTTTCACTTTTTCACTGTGAGTAACATAACTCAAATTTATTTGGATGTCTAGTGATGCTGCCCTGTGGGATTTTTAATGGTCTGTTTCCCAATAGTTCTCCAGCTGTGACAGAGACTACTAACTGATTCTTGCACAGGTCCAGAGTATTCACAAAACACCTTTTAATCCTGCTTTAAAGAAACTAAAGTTCTTAACTCTTAACTGCATCATATCATCAGCTACATTTTAGTTGGAGAAGATGCCCTTGCTTTCCAGGTCCTGCTAGACACTGCTTGTATCTTCAATGGCACCCTGATTTTTCATTTTTCTCTTTGTTTATCTCACTGTTATATTTGCTTGTTTTGCTGCAGAACTGCTCTGCATTGCTGTTGTATCCTGTAGCTCTTCCTTGCTTTATTGCTAACCTCAGCACTACACATAAAGGACTACTGCACAGTGAATAATTAATCTGACAAATTTAGCCTCTTCAGATAGATTTCCATTAATGCCTTTGTTTCACAAAAGTATTTTTGGAATGTGACTGAATTTTACTCTCTGTTAGTCATCGGCCTATGTGACTATTTGCTATTTGTAATCAGAACAAGTTGATTACTTGTGAGAGCCCAGCTAGGTTACGTGTTATTGTTTGGATTCTGCATTTGGCTGTATGCACAAAAACTGGCAGCCAGCTTCTTGTATGTGCGTGTGTAGAGCCAAATTTCTTTGCTGGCAAAATTCCATGGTTGCACCACAAGAGAATTAGGCCCTTTGCATTCAGTTTCCGTGACTCTGTGTACAGAATTTAACATTTACTCTCCATTAATGTTTATACCAGATCAGCAGGAGTGGAAAGAAATGCAAGCAGAGTCAAATACATTTGTCCAAAAATTTGGTTAAGTAGTCATGAGCAACTACTTGAAATAATAAGTCTGTATACTATTTGTCATCAGGGATCATCAGTAGTATTAATATTAGCATTGTTCCTCTTTCTTGTGTCCAGGATTTGTTGTGTAGTGAGGCCTCTTAACTTTTACTGAAACACTGACGTATAAAGTGGTGTTTAAAAACTGTACTTTTCTCTTTAAAGCTAGCATTCTCTTAAAGATAATGACTGACTGTGGATATGTACTTGAGTTCAACAACAGCTATTAAAGCTTTCAGAAAGCTCTAGAGCTGTAACTGATTTTCTTTTAATAATGACACATACCATTTCTTTTTTTTCCTATTCAGCAGTCCTTTCAAACACTAATTACTCCATTAAAAAAAAAAACAACAAACAAAAAAAAACCAAACCACACAAACTTTACCAGACGGATCAATCATTATCCCTACCTTTAAGGTAAGAATAGAAAAAAATCTTCAGACTAGTCTTTTCATTTTGACTGCTTCAATTTGGAGTTTGTTTCATAAAATCTCAGTGGTTTTATGGGGTTTCAGGCCATTTGTTCATCCCCAGGTGGAAGCTCTTCATACATGCAATGCCTTCTGCATTCTGTGACCATGAAGTGATGGACGTGAGTCAGTTAGAAAAGTGATTTGGAGCATCTTCCCATAGGAACATCAGAAGAGAACAAAACTTAGATGTTCATTATTCCCACTTTTGGGCTCAGCTTTAGCTTTAATATGTCTGTTCTATAGTGTGATCTATTGAGATTTTATGCAATGATTCTTCTTTTGAGAATACCACAAAATTACGTAACGTATTTATATATCAAACAAATTTCTAGCATTGTATAGTATTTACACATGGCATAGCAGGTGGTTGTTCTGTTTGTCCATTATGTTGCTCTGTTTAAAACACATCTTCTAAATTCAGTGACTATTTCTGTTCAAATATTTTGTCAATGGCAAGTAATGTATGCGCTAATATGTCTAGAAAGGAAAAAAAGATTGACTAATATTTTAAGAAGTGACTAATGTTTCGGATGTAGTTGGAGCTTGATTCTCACTGAGTGAAAGCTTAGCATTTCCTAAAGATCTTATGAAGTTCTTTTAAATGAAACCCCAAAAGGAAACTAGCTGTCTTCTCCACAACTGCTAGTCACTTACAAAATCTGTGGTATTGAGCTACACTATTTATCTACTCTACTTATGTACCTGCCTGGGATCTACAGATACCATCCCAATCACCTTAATTAGACTGACTGCTCTGATGTAGTCACAGTAAGAAGATCTCTTTGACCTACCGATGTAAGGAATGGTAAACACATATTTAATAAGATGAATCCCTTCCTGCCTTCCTATCACTAGCTTCCAGAGGAACTCTGCCTGAATTTCTCTCAGTAAAAGGATAATCAGAACAACGATCAATAAGGCAGACAATACCCAAACACAGAATGTAAAGGGTACAGGAAAACCAACTTCATTAATACTGAAAGGCAATATGAATGGCTGCATCTTGGAAAGCAAAGAAAACATCTGGCCCACTACCACAGATAAATAACGGTTATCACATCTTTGGGACTGCCAGGGTATTTGCTCTGATGGCTTTGAATCCAGAAATCGGCAGAAAAATCCAGACTGTGACTCTTCTAATACAAGTGTATCTCTATTTTCTATCTAGCTTCCTCAATTTTCACATGACCTCCTGGTGGTTAAATGTGAATTGAGCCATACTTGCAGATGTGCAACAGAGAAAAAACACTATTTTCAGGTGTAACCACTTATTCATACATGAAACCTGACAATCTTTTATTGATGCTCCCAAATAACTTAGTTATCTCCCCAACTCAGCTTGCAGGCACACTCAGAACCTAATAGGTCTTTCTGTCTTTAACAGAGTATCACCCTCCTGCATCCTCAGCACACTTCAACCAGTTATGGTATTTACCCTTTTTTATGAGAAAACTTGCACTATCAATAAAAAACAAGTTTTCCCAAACTGAATATGGCCAAACATACAAAGTTTTGTTTGATTAGTTACTTGCTTTTTGTTTGTTTGTTTTTAATTTGAAGTTATGTTGGAAAGCTATTAATGCCTCCATTTCAGAATTGTATCTAGTAAATGTATTATGTATTTATGTTAAGAAATTTCTTGTCCCTTTGGTCAGTCTTTCCTTCCGAGACCAGAGTTTGGTCTCTGTAGCAAAAATACTCCCCTCTTCCTATAAATGGTGTCTTAGAAGAGATCAACAACTTCTTTTTGGATACCTTATATGTTTGGAGACAAGTTATGATTTGTTGACTCTCAGCTAACAGGTTCTTTCAGTGGGACAGCACTATCTATGTCCCTACAAACTATGAGTATCTAAGTCCCTATGAATAGCACAGACAAGGTCTTTACTTGCTTGAACAATTAGGGGCATTAAGAAATCCTATGAAATGTAAGCCTTCAAAACATGATCATAAAGGAAAACAATTTGTGCTTTTTCCTACACTACACAAGAAGTAACACACTTTCTGAGGCTTTTACTCTCAACTCAGATGACCTACAGAAAATTTCTGTATGCATTTCTGTTTTATTAAGCTTCCTTTTTGTTGACAGAAGACATGAATACTAAGTCAAATAATACCAGTAACTACAGTGATTCAACAGTTCAGTGATCTAATAGACTAGTGTGTAGGTGACTTGAGAAGCTGCTAAGGTTTTACAGCACAGCATTAATTTCAAGAAACTGTTCAAATGCTGCTGCTTTGTATATACAGCAGATAAATATTAATTCCTTATAAAAGGTGATACGGACAAGAATTAGCAATTCCACAGAAGTGACAAAAAAGCACTGGATATTTTTTCCTGTCTTCTGAACTGTGTGATTTGAAGGTCCAAACAGTTAGAAGTACATAATCAGTTGTCCAATAAAAAACTATGTATTTATTGGCACAAAACATTGAAAATATAATTGGACGAATTTAAGGACACACAATGAAAATGCCTAAGGCTTCTTACCAAAGAGGACCTATTATTTTTAGGAACCTGCAATGTTCCATACGTAGCTCAAAACTCTTGGAGAGCTTTGGAACTCAAGAAATGGCAACTGCAGACTGGCACTGTTTTTACTATCCTAATTAGCAGAAGATGGTTAGAAACATGGCTTTTTAAAACAGTAACAGAATGCAAAAGTTTAATTACTTATTACCTAAGGTTCTTTATAGTCATAAAAAGTGTTCTTTCTGCAAATTAACTTATTCCTTTTTATTTCTAGGGTTCCTACGCTGGAGTCGTTCTGTGAATTCTGCAGTATATATTCAAATATGAAATTACAGATGTTGCCTTATTACACTTAGACTTTAAAGTAACCTCTAGTGATGTGAAAAAAAAAAAATTCAACTTTTTTTATATAATAGATTAGCAAAAAAAAAAAAAAAGGGAGTTTTACCCAGTGAATAAAAGGTACTGGTACTCAAAGAAGTGGTTAGATTCTTGTTCTTCATTTTTTCTTCATTTTTGTTTCCCACATAGCAGTATAATGCTGATCTGAAGCTACTAATTTCAAGGTCTTTTTGGAGTTTAATCATACAAATGTTGCACCTCTGAAAGCATATACACTGGCAGTCAGAGCATCTTGAAAGAATACAGAAATGTTGCTAAAGATTTGTCGTATCAAATATAGTCCAAACTGCAACACTACAAAACACTACAAACTTCAACAAATACTGCAAGGAAGCCTTCTCAGTAGTTTATGATTAAAGGTGTTGATCTATTTACTTTATTTGCTTTTTTACTGTTTGCTGGCATACTGCAAATCTATGTATAGGAAGTATATGGCAGAGCACAGCACCATCAGGTTTTATTGTCTCATTGTGTGGGGTGCTCTTAC
This sequence comes from Merops nubicus, assembly GCF_000691845.1. Classification (NCBI taxonomy): domain Eukaryota; kingdom Metazoa; phylum Chordata; class Aves; order Coraciiformes; family Meropidae; genus Merops; species Merops nubicus. The sequence continues at coordinate 184,060 of NW_008595614.1, forward strand.
AACTGCCATTCATGCACGTGATAAACTTCCTAAAAATGGGAGGAGAGGATCAAGCATTTTGTTCATCCTGCATGTCTACTTACTATTTTTTTTTCTGCTTATAAGAAGGGGCAAAATTATGCTGCAGCCTACTTTTCCCCTTCATTTGAAATTCTTTGGTTTCTATGGAAACAATATGTTCTATTGTTGTAGTTGTAAATTGGGAGATGGTAGTGCTCCAGCATTTCATACAAAGCAGTAGCACAACTTCTCTGTGACTATGTGGCAAAGCTGTTTTGCTCCTTGATGCTCCTTTAAGAACTGTATTCTAAAACATATTCAGAAGTTATCTACTGACCTTGATATTCAACACCAAGTTACATAGTTCACTAAAATGTTTGTTATGTCTTCTCAAGATTGCCTAACACATGAAATCTTCAAATACCTCTTTGCAGTATTTACACCTGCCGGCATTCAATGACCAAAAAATTCGTCCATGATTCACCCAACCCATTGATCCATATTTGTCACTTGCATTATTCATGCAATATATAGTTGCTCTGGAGAACTGTAATTGACATTTCTCAAGGATTTTTGTATTTCTGGTTTGGGCTTTTAGACCTTTGTAAAAGTTGAAAGCTAATATTAAGTACACTAGGATGGTAAATCAGTGCTAAATTGATAGCTAGGACAGAATGTACTCAAAATAACATATCAGTTACTCATGATACTGTAAATGAGGATGATTTAAACAAAAAAAATTCTTAACAATTACTTCCCTCTTTAAAAAAAAAACCAGAAGGATAGTGTTAAGAGGAAATTATTCCCAAAATATTTATTTAGAAATTCTGGAAGTAATTTCTGAACTGTTTAAAATATTTCTTTTGGAACTCTTAAAAAGGAAAAAATAAGTAGTCACAGAGCCTTAAAATGCATATTCTGTTTTATTTACATTTTTACATCAAACTTGCCTTCTTAATTTAAAAACTGAAAATATACAACTCATTTTTGTTTACTGCAAAAATACTGCAAAGATGTCATCATTATCCAACTGGAAGTTAGCCTTGGCACTCTTCCCCTGCCACATACATGAGTATAAATGAGTATAGAGATAATGGTATAAAAATCAGAAACTAACACATCCTAGTTTCTTTCTAAATACCTTTTGGTTTTATCATCTTTAGATTTTATCTTTTTTTTTTTTCAATACAAAAGAAGCTTTTATTAAAAATAAGTTTTCAAAAATAAAAATTAGAATGGAGATTTCAGTGAACAAATTTATTAAAAGCTAACCCCTTTAGAAATGTAATTATAAACGGAGAGTCAGGGAATGATTCATGACTCTGTGCTCTAGCTTTTATATGGAGAAATTAGGAGAAGAGTATTGAATTGCTGATCAATACAAGTACAACCAATACTAACATGGGAGAAGCTGTCAGTAGTTGTGATCTAGATCGGTTTGTTAACCAGGCAAAACCCATACATTTTATTAATATATAAAATCATATATGTAGCAACAAAAGATGAAGCCCATCCTTCTTCAATAAGAACCTTATTCTGGGAAATAGTCACTGAAAAAGTGACAGTGCTGTAATGGGGGGCAAAAGGACTGATATAATCCTGGTGTATATAAAGGTGGGAGTAGAAGACAGAGACTATATTACTTCTGATTTTGATAATGGCACTAATACTTCCAGAATTCTGTATTCGTGCCTTATATTGATATGGGAAACATATTGAAATATTAGATAGACCTTAAAAAGTGCCATGCAATGCATCTAAGTAGAAAGCCAGGAGACTTTAAAAAATTATTTTGTCAATTATTTTGACCAAAAAAGGCCAAATAATAATTTTTGCAAAATAACAGAGAATGATGCTAGTTTATGTATATATATTTATAAGGAAAAACAACAATATAACAAAATCAGGTAAGGTGGAGTCAGAAGCTAGATGTGTTCAGTAACAAGAAGCAGGGCAAACATTTTCTGCAGCAAAAATAATTAACCACCAGCACAACTTGTCATGGCCTGTGACAGGTTATCTTCATCATTGACTGCAAGGAATACTTTTTTTTAAATTTTTTAAATGTAGGCTACAGTTCAGTTTAAAAGAGAAGTTAATTCAGGAAACTTCTTTATGAGGAACAAAATAGAAAGTCCTAACAGATCACCCCAGAAGTCCCTTTTCAACACTTAAATAAATTTATCTTTATTGTCTTCTAATTCATTGCTTTATTCTTTCTCCTCTTTCATACACAATATTATAAACAAGTGAGTATGTCTATGAGCATGTGTATGTGTGTGTGCCTACGGTCATGAATGCAGGATTTGGACATAGCACTCTCCAGCAGGCTTATGTGTATTTTCTGTTTGAAGAGCAGCATTTTTAAATCTTACCGTCTGAAGAAAGTATCTGGAGAGGGTGAAGATGGGTCAGAAAGAGAAGACACTCCACAATATTCAACACCTCAACAGAAAGTTTCTTCTGAAAAGCCCTAGCAGGGAAATGTGATGTCAGGTGAACAAGGTCAGAGGAGCTAAGGAAGGTATGGTAGGTGGATACAGACTTCCTTAATTAGGCTCTGATTAAGTATTTGTACCTTAATCAGACAGAGAGCCCAGTGCATCCATGACTTTGTCCAGTCCCACAAGCAGAAGCTGGGTGCTGTCAGCTGCCCATGCAGTTTAGCAGTAGTGTGCCTGAATCCACTAAGCTCTTATTGCATCGTCTGGACGCTTCATTCCATGCTGTTACAGTAGTAATGCCAGGTCTTGCTCATGATTATCCAGTGGGCCTGTGTGAAAGTGCTTTGTCTTTTTAGGGAAATCAGCCTCCTCCTAAGAGCAGCTACTTGATATTTGGGAAGTCTTAACTAGATATATATGCGTCCGTTTTGGTGATCTAGGTATTTCCTCCTCTTTTCTCTTTGTAAAATGGCAACTTCTGTTCAGAATGCCTTAAAAATTTATAAATGTATTAAGTTCTTCTGTGCTCTATAGTCTACCTTCAGAATATGTTATAGAGGTTATCCATTGGCTTCATCATGTCATGGAAGACTCTGCAAATAATCTGTGAGGTTACTGTTGCTGACATATTTCTGTATTGTCTCAAAAAATAATCTTGCTGTCTCAGTCCTAACACTTCTTGCTGTCCTTTTTATCTTAGGGTTTTTAAATAGCAAAGTCAAAACTTCATGGAGTGTAACTACTCAGAAATAGGCTTCTTTAAGTGAAATTTAAAGGAGTTCGCATTTTCCAAGCTGGTGCTTTTATCTCTCCAATAGCTGTCTTTTACTAACAGTCCAAAGCAGGTTTTTCAGAACCATTCCCATAACACTGTGGTCAGAAATTATCTCTAAGCTTTTGACAGATGAGTTGAATTCAAGGTAAACTCCTCTCATTTCCTTCTGCAGGCAATCTGTATGTCATGGTTATCAGAAAACTTCTGTGTTAAGAAAACCATTTTTATTGGATATGATGGAGAGCTAACCTAAAATTTTAGCAGTGTCATGAAAAGTGGTGTTTGTGGAGTCAATTTGTGTTATAAGATTTCTTTCAAAGAGAGCAGCTAAATAAATATTGGTAGTTTGAACAGTAGTCTGTAAAGTCTGAATGCCAAGACCATTATAAGGCCCCTTCCTGGGATTTCACAATTTTTAGAATGTAAGTGTTCCTTTAGACAGCTAACTGTATGAGTTATCATTTACCCATTCGCAAGAAATATTATCAAAATCAGTAATACTTTGCATGGCAACTCCTTCATGCAAGACATATTTTAATGTCTTTATAAACATCAGTGCTTATGATATTCTGAGGCAAAAAGAAAAAGTTCTACTTATCTTTTAATATAACCAATGTGTAAATCCTGTGCAAATACAGAGCAATAAGAACTAAAGAAAGAAAATGAAGATGAGAATACATCTATCTTCAGTCTTCTTTCTGTATCTTGTACCTGTAGGTACCAAGAACAGGCACCCAGTGTTAGGTATCTAATGTGAAGTATCTAACATTTGATGTAATTGAAGTGCCACACATTCAGCTAGACCTCTCTGTTATTAAAAACACTTTTCAGCTCAGCCTTGATATTCTATGGCATGAAAGATGAGGATAAGCTTACTTAATAAATATTTAAGTGCAGATACATTATTTCTCTAATTTACTTTCCATGTCTGTGGTGTTCTGGACTTTTCCATTATAAGTCCACTTGATGTAGGCAAAAATGTACTAAAACAAGCTGAAAATATGCATCAGCACTCTGCATCACATAATAAAAATGACAGTTGCGCTTTTCCTCATAGTGCAGACTTTTCAAAGCAAAGAAGGATCCAACAGAGAATCCTGCATTAAAAATTCTCTTCAGCAACTGAAGCTTACTATGCAGGTGGGCCCTTTCCTTGGGAAGATCAAGGGTGGAAGACAGTTCTGAAATGACCACTTTTTTTATAGCATAAGCTGGACCTAACCCTGACCTCTCCTGTCAGGGCAGGGCTGCTCATCATTTTCTTTCTCAGACTTCTTCCACTGAACCAAACACTATAAAAGCACTTATTTAGGAAAGCAACAGGCAAATGCAATTTTGTTCTTGTTTAATTTCTTTCTTTTAGCTTCCTGAGTACAGATCAGGTACCCCTCCCTCATGACAATTTTTGGCAAAGTTAGATATGATTTTTTCTGTTGTACTTTGTCCATAAAATATATGTGACCTGTGCTTAGCCCTACAAATACTATCAGCCTCATGGATGCTAAGAGGAAAAAGTCAAGCAGCAGCATACATGGTTTTAGTATTAAATGTTAATCAGTTATCTTAAATCATCAATTCATCCTCCTATTGCTCTTCTTTAAATAAAGTTCTGGTACTATGAAATCTTTACTTGTTCTGCTTTGATATATGTTAATCAAAGACCAAGAAAACACACTAGTTATCTGTCCAGTAATAGGATTGTCACAGGTTAGGGTTGGGGATACCCCCAGACCAGTGACAGGTATTCTCTGTTACCTACCCACTCCCCCTCGAAAGGGGAAAAGAAAGGAAATAAGGGAGGGAGACATCATTAGAAAAGTAAAATGTCTTTAATGAAAATACTACTACTACTAATAATAAAATGGAATACATACAAATATATACAAAACCGATATCAAACCCAGCTCTCCCCTGATGGCAATTCGTCACTGTCACCCCTGATGCTATGGAACAGGCCCCAAGGAAAGTGTCCGAAATTGGGCTCAGTGACAGATGGCAACTAGGTACAGGAGCTGGATTCTGGAACTCGGTTCAGGAACACAGGGCTTGGGATCAAAGGCAGAATGGACAGAGTCTTCTTCAGATGCTGGCTGTTGCAGGCGCAGCAAAAGAGAGGAAGGAAGGTGCTTGACCCTCATGATCCTTCAGCTTTATACTGAATATGATGGCTATGGGATGGAACAACGCACTGCTCAATTTAGGGTCACCTGTCCTGTCCGCACCTCCCTGTGGATGCAGCTTTTACTTTTGCACCCCTCTGTGTGGTACACAGGATTTAGCGGTGCACCAGTCCCTGGCAGTAACTCTAAACATGGAGTGTTATCACTGCTAGAAGCAGACACTGTCTGCAAAAATGTGCTGTTAATTTCAGAAAGTGCAGTCAGCTAACTGAAAAGTAAAATCACTGAACAGAATTAGTTCCGTTCTACCCCAAACCAGAACAAGGATGTCTTTGAAATAGCCTTTGCTTTGTACTTATCTGGTATAATTAACTTTGCTTTCTGCTATAATCTATATATGCTCTATTGTGTCAAGAATAAGAAAAACAACCTTTCAGATAATATAACAGCCTTAAGTCATCAGCTAGAAAAACTGCTTTAATGGCATCTGAGGGAAAAGGAGTTGTATAGGAGAGTTATGCACAAGGAATAGGTCATGAAAGATCAGCCGAAGACAAATGAAATCTGTTAGTCTCAGTCTGGGTTAGACTGGAAGAGATCACATTTGTCTCTTTCTGCTAAAATAAAATTCTTGGATGTGGCTACTCAGAGAAAAATGTATGTTATAAATGACAGATTCACCACTTCTTCCAAATTTTATTAGTGACAAGGTTTCAGCAGAAAAAAATCTTAAGACTTGTTCAAACTCCACTTCCTTAGAATTTAAGGTCAAGCTAAGATACACACATATCTATTGATTTATGAATTTAAGATATGTGCAATAACTTTTCAGGATAACCATTTTAATTTGATTTGCATGTAGCCTGGGTTGGAAATAACAGGCAATTAAAAACTATGCAATAAAACCTACTTCTGCCTATAGAAATTTTGCTGTAAACCAGAATATATTTATTTATGTACAAAGTCTTCATACTTCAAGCTGAAACCACTGAAAAGAATGCCAGAGAAATATTTTAATTTATTGTAATGTTTCATTCCATTCTTGCTTTTTAGAGCAGAAATATCTAAATCATACATTTCTTCATGACATCACATAAGAAAACCATAGCTTTCACATATACTTCCACAGTGCAAAATAATTAAACTCAACTTCAAAAAATTCAGAAAAATATTCTGAAGATTCTCACAGCTGTACTTACCATGCCATTGTGTTTTCCATTGTAAAATGTTGCTTTATTGCACCCTGTCCTGTTTAATTCATACAGAGTTGAGGCTTCCGGTTCTTCAAAGATTAATGGATGTGTATGCTCTTTGTATGCTCTGAGGAGTTTCATTGATGCCAATGGAACTGGCTGCAGCATAGAAAGTTAAGACAGGCATTAGTCTTTTCAGGATCAGCCCCTAAGCCATTATGTCAGGGAAAAAAATTGGGTTAGATTGCACTTTCAGTCAGGTTAGTGAAGGCCTGTTGCCTAAGCCATTGTGGTGCAGCTGAAAAGAACAGTAGAATTCGACACAATGAATAAAATACTTTAAGAGAAGAGTGCACTAAGAAGGCTTACAGTGTTATTATGTAGGATAATGCAGGTTAGGCAATTAAATCATCTCCTTTTTGGTGCAAGTCATTATTCTTTTGAGCGATGATTTGCCAGAACCAAACCTTAATGGCTTATACTGCATACTTGAAAATGGTCTGACTCATTTCAGCCAAGAACATTCTGTTTATTTTCTTAGTTCTAACATTATTTGATACTGAAAAAATGACCTTTAAGTGGTCCCCAGTGCACTCATACTCTTTGTTCTAGGCATACAAGGAATCTTGAGTATTGTCAGCTGAAACTGTTTTTTTTATATACTTTATTTTTAGCAATAGCTAAAGTTCATCCTTCTCTAACTGAGACTATTGAGATTATAGGAAGAAGGAAAGCTGAGGCAGAGAAGACTTCAGGAGTGAATCAAAATTTGAAATGTAGCATTGTATATAAATCAAGCTGCCATTCAAGCTGCACTTATTTATACTGTGGTATGTAGAACTGATTACCATGGAAAGAATAATGCATTTAATTTTCTTGCAAATTACTTTGTGAACTCTGGATAATCAGAAAGGGGATCAGTTGGCTTGCTGTTTGGTTTTTATCTGTTTGTTTGTTTTTTAAAAAGGTAATGACAGTATCCTATGGAGTTTACATTTCATTTTATAGCTACACCTCAGGTTCAGACAAACCTAGGAGTCCTTTCTTTTAATTGTCTCCAAAGGGAGTGTAGATTACCAACTTGGATAGAAATACCTATGCTGTCTATCAGTAGGCAGACCATCTATTGGTAGACAGTAGCTAAGTTGTTTTTCAGACTGGGACTAGGAAAAGTAAGAAGTGCACAATGAATGCACCTGGGAAAAAAACAGTGGCAGTATACTTGTCGGCACATGGGCAATGTCATGGAGATAAAGAATGCAACTTTTCAGGCCTTTCTCATCACTCACAAAACCACCCTTCCTGTGTCTTTAGTTCATTTCCATTTGGCTACAAAATAAAACCTTGTGGCTGCTTTGTTGGTTTTGTTGCACAAAACAGATTCTCTTTTCCTCTACTTCAGCAAAGGTTGGCCCTCTTACATGGGAATTCCATAGACAGATCAGACATAACACTGATCCAGACAGACCACATGCCTTCACTGTTATGTTCAATATGTGGATTTACAGTGAAATTCACAATACGATTTTAACTTCCACCAAGCAAATTCTCTGAAGCAGCAATTAACCACATAGAGATACCTTGGGGCTGTTCAGCCACTGCCGAAGAGGTAGTTACTAGGTAGAAAAGATCTGATTAAAACCCCCTTAATACTAATAGGCTGTTTTAAGTATAAGAAATTTAAGTAAATCTAACCTTTCAGCTCAATATAACTCAATACCAGCTTTCTCATTCTGTGTTCCATGAGATATTACTTTTTCTATTAACAATGGAGAAAGTGCTAAATAATACTTGCAATGTCTTTACACTTGTGAGTTGAAAAGAACTAATTTCTGCATTTATCTTATATTTTACAATCTTGCCCTAACTGTCTAGTTTTAAGACTTCTTTGAATTAGATTTTTATGTTATGGATGGTAGAATAAGATGAAGAGACATGGTTAATAGCAAATTGTTCTTTAATTTGGTGCACATTTGTCTTCTTTTAGCCAACTAAATTTTCATGTAACTGAAATGTAAAATAGTATGGAAAATACTGTAAAAGTAGAAATACTGAGTATTTTAATCTTTAATACATGGCTGTTAGTAGAAATTTCATTGAACTTTACTATTGAACTTTATGATTTTGTTGGTATGTTGCACTTCTCTACCCATTATCAGATACTTAAAGAATAATTTATTATGCTCTGGAGAGAATTCACTTCAAGTAAAGAAGCTAATAACATTGTTAAAGTGGGAGAAGGTGTCAAAATCTAATGAATAAAAAGGTAAAATGAATATTTGAAGTGTGTTAGAGAGATACAAACAGTTTTTTATAGCAATTTAAAGTATTTCAGACACAAAAAATATAGTTCTTTTACCTGAATTCTAAAGTGTATGTGTTGTCACTCATGTAAGTGATTAATGAATACCAGCCTACGTATTATATATTTATATTGCCAAAATTGGAATATTTTCAGTAGATAGTTTAGGAAGCATGTGTCCTGGCATAAAACTGCTTATGTTTTTCCTACATAAAGAAAGTACTTCTGGTCAACACTTGGTAAAATTCAGTGTATCTGTAATCATTTTGATTTGTAATCATTTTGATCTGTAATCAATCTGTAAAATTATGAGATAGATGTTTTGTTGCTGTTTTTATCAATAAATAAATGATAATATATACCTCTCGCTCTTCAGAAAACCATCCATAATCTCAAAATCGAGTTCATATGACATGCAATGCAGATTTTATTCAGTAACAACCAAAATAACCAGTCAGTTTTTGACACTTCCCTCATCAATCTCCCTTTTCTATCAGAATGTCTGTTTACTGTTATTGGTCTATTATAGATATTTGGATCTACATCCATTCATATTCTATGGGGGTACCAATGCCTATCTCATCTTTAAATTTAAAAAAAAAAATTAAAAAATCTAAACCATGCTATTCTTATAAACACAAAATCCATGGATGTCAGAAACATATCTGACAGATTGCTATTGGAGAGATGGTCAATCGTTGGAGGCAAAATCTATGAGGATATTTAACCAAAGTAATAGTACATGTAAGCAGGACCCCAAAACAACATTGTGGAAGCTGCTCTCCTTAAAGACTAACTACAGTAGGATATGTTGAAGTTGCAACAGTTAACAGCAATGGTGTGTAGCTGGAGCACTCAGCAAATCTACATGGACCGAAAATCACATCCCACTCCACAGATGAGTGCATCAGTACCTGAGGCAGTATTTAAGTGCTGATGTAGCACTTAAATAAGTCTATCTAATTTAAAGTCCCTTAGGCCTTGGAAGCTGGTAATTCAGCCTCAGACTTGATTTGTTTTAGTGGATATTTATATTTGCCTGATAAAGTAATTGTCAAATATGTATATATTTCAGACATATATGGAATAGATTGAAGATCTGGCCTACCACGATTATTTTTACTTGGAGTTAAAAAGCAATTTTTTCATATTTGTTCTTCTTTGTTGTTCAGTGAATTAGTTGCATTCAGCACTACAACAATAGTGAAAAAAAAATGTCTGTAGAGTTAAATTTCCTATAGGTGATTTCAATCTTAAAATAAAATGTGTACAAGAGTCAAAGGATAAAGACAGACATTTGATATTGAGACATAGTGTGGAGAGTGATTGTTTCCTAATATTGCTAGTTCTACATCCCACAGTACTGTAGAAGTATGTGAAAGCTTGTAGTTATCACACTGTAGAAATTCAAAAAGTTAGTTTTACTTGTTTGACTTCACATCTGTAAAATAAGTTATTATGTTATATAGAAAATAAAAAACTTTTAAGGTTATTATATTGCTTACTATTTAAAAGTTTACTGAGAGATACTCATGAAAATAATGGTACTAAAAATTATACTAAAACATGTTTTAAAATATTAATGCTAACCAATTTGCTAAATGATGATTTGCCCTGGCAACACCAGAAGCCATGACAAATCCAAAATTAATTTTGAGATATCATTATTTCACCTACTGTCTTCTTGGATTTTCTATTTCTCTTAAAATTATATTCTTTATTTGTATTCTTTTAACGCCTATTGTGTCATCTTTTCTGATTTTGTATACACTTACAGAAATACATAATCTATTAATTAATATATATCATACTGTTATTGGTTTATTATGATTAAATTAATTGCATCAATGACACATATAATTGGTTTAAAAGTTACCCAATTTATTTTCCGTGTAATACAAAGTGTATACACTTTTAAAATAAGAAATCTTAATCTGTGGCTAAGTAAGATTGTGTTTATCTATTCTGTAATCACAGTTTCTCTATGTGAAAAGCATAACCACAGTACATTAATTTAATGTAGTCAAAGTACACTAAAAGCTCTGTTTCTAAGTGGTTTCTTGCTTACTGAGTCAAACGGACAGCCTGCTCTGTTCACTAAGATTGAATTTTAGTTTCTGATATGACTGAAAATAATTGATCTGTGATATAGAGTGAGCCTTGTGTGTATTTCTCCCCTTGTTTGTTTGTTTGGCAAGCTTGTGTTTTTCCCTTCATCTGATGCCATTTCCAACACTGACAGGAGATCATCTCTATCGATCATTGTTTTCAGACTAACACTTCCCATTTGGTTGTTACAAATGCAAGCGATTGTCTTTTATTTTTGGTTTTGCATATATATAGACATAGATGGAACAGTAACTATCCACCATTCTTAAGAAGAAGGAAAGAAAACAAAGGGAAAAAAAAAACACTTTCATATCATTTAGTCCTTAAACCTTCACTTCTGGCTTTCAAGTCAATTACTTATACACAGATTTCATTGAAACAGAAACGCTCCTTGCAACCAATGTTAATTTCTTTCACTCTTAATTGCCATTCGTTTGAAATCCCATAGATTAAATCACTGTGAAAATTTATTTGTGAGTTTGAAATATAGTAGACTTAATTCTGTTCTAATAACAATGACACATTGCTTCACTACCTGATGGCAGAAGGAAAAAGATCATCTCTTAGAAATGATGTCACTGAGTGTTTGTAGCTATGCTACCTTTTAGTTATGCTATGTTTCTGCTCTTAAAAATGCTGTCCAGTGTCCAGTGCTGTCATGTGTCCAGTGTCAGTCTTGTGTACTTAGAAACAGAGTAAATAAGAAGGAATGGCAGTTGAGTAATTGGACTTACATATATTTCACTAACTAAAAAAAACCTCTGCAGTGTTCTAGGAATTATTTTTTTTTTAGGTTTTTCTGTAGGATTTTCATTAAATGTTTTCTAACGTCAAATTCTGTCAACTTCTTATATATAAGCCTTTTAGCTTCTATATCAGCTCTGTTCCTCTGTCTTGTCCTTATTAAACCTTATTAAAGATCTTCAAGGATATCATCTAATATGAACACAATATTGCAGATGTAAACATGTACCAAGACAGATGTTTTGCATATGACTTTTAATTAAGAAAATATTTGAGTGATTTTACGACCTTCTCAATGTCAAAAAGGAAAATTTTGCCTGAGGGTTAGTAAACATCCTAGAATTGTTATGACATTACAGCTATTAATATTGCATTGTTTGATTCTTCTAACAGTAAGAACTATTTCATACTTAGGTTTATATTGAATTTTTATTAAATTAAAAAACCCTCATGCATTATGTTTTAGTCAGCTAATGTATACTATATCACAGAAGACACAAAAATACACTAAAGTTAGGGTTCTATAATGAGTTTCACTCTTTTTTTTATCTTGTAGTAGTCATAAGATACTTTTTTTTTTTCATAAATAAATGAGTAGGGTTGGTGTATGCATGTTCTTTTACATTTGAAGTGAAGAAATTTTTCGGTCTGGTAATCTCAGTTATATGTTTGTGCATTACTCCTCTTACAACATTTTCTAAAATTAATTTTGTAAAACAGCATGTTATTATGCCTCTGCTAGAAAAAGGATCTTGTACAATTTAAAATTATTTATATGAGGATAAATAATAACAACCTGTATGCATACAAGAGAAGAAAAATCACGTATTCAGATGTAGCAATAGTGTCAGTAAAATTCTTTGAATGTATATATATATATATACTTATTTGTTGTCAATAGCTTAAAAGTTGTCTTTTAATAATCCAGACAGATTTTTTTTTTCTTTTTTTTTCTCTTGAGTGATGGATTACCAACCATATTTACTAAAAGGACAATTAGTTACAATTTTCACACAGCTACTTGCTTCTTTTTGAAGGTTGTGCTTCTATAAATATTCACATTGTTCATTCAACACTAAATGATATACATGTAAGCACACATCAAATATGGTTTATTAGTTGCTCTAAAGTTTTATAATATACTGCCACTTAAGCATTCAATAATTTATTTTCCATTTACAATCTCTTTTCTTCCCTATTCTTTAGACTACTGTTGCATTGAGTGGGTTTGCACATGTGTTCATGTAAAGAAAGAACCACAGATACCATGATATCTAATTTGGGATTCAGATCCAGTCAAAGGTATTCACAGAAAAGTTAAGTGGCTGCTTATCTTCTCCTGTATGCATCTACAGGCAGGTGTCTGTGCGTGGATATCTTAACTCTTCTCGTAGCTGAGAGGGAGCTGGTCAGTTCAGAGCACAGACAGTGATCCAGTCAATCCTGAACTAAATGAACAGTCAGGATGCCTCACTTGCATGCAGACAGCTTCACTGAGATGTCCTGAACTCAAAATAAGTCTCGCTTCAGTTGCATAAGCATAGGATTCAATGGCATTTTGGAAGCCCTAGGTTAGCTCATGAAGTCTCTGTCTACTGCTTCAGAAGGTGAGGATCCTCCCCAAGTCCTGTACCCTCTAGCTCTGTGTAGACACTCCAGGAGTGCTTCAAATGGTGCTAGATACTAGGCAGCAGCAAGGAGGCCCTGCAGGTCTCTTTCAGCCAAAACAATTCTATGATTCTATTACTTGTTTGGTGGTTTAAGCAAGTCCTTTGACTCTGGCATCTGCAAAAAAGCATTAGATAAACATCCAAAATTCTTTTATATAAACCTCAAGGAACTGCCATGTGCTTTAACATGCACATGCTTAGCCCCCTTGGCTAGAGGATTGGATTAGATGTCCATACAGCAACAAAATGTTGTTATGTGGAAAACACCAATAATATATATTATTCTATATTTTAATATAGCTGCATTATATCTATTTATTAATATATAGACTACTTATGGGTTTTTGAATCACAGGTTGTACACAACCTCAAAAAAACAACTTTGAAACAAGGCTTTAGATTTTAACTGAGAAAATCTGGAAGTATTGATTTGTATCTAGGCTATGTGAGGGGTAAATTGAAATGAGTCAAGAGAGGATCCAGGTTTTCTTACAAAATCATCACTTTTATAACTGTTCATAAAAAACCTTAGTCAAAAAAAAATAGATATGTAAACACTCCCATCACAGAGAGCATCTGCATTTTACCTGACCCATGAGCCACAGTGTTTCCTACCTTTGGGAGGGCAGACAGGTCAGCAATTCATGCCATCATTTGGCTTCAGTATTGAGGTTGCTGTTAGAATAAAAAGCGCCTGGCATTCCCTAACAACATTTATTGCAGTTTTGATGCTTGCTAATGAAAAAAAAGATATAAGGTCAATTTATTTTATGCAGACCAGAAAAGTTATTTTTGATCATGTAGTCAAGATTTTATAGCTACCTCCTAGCAGTCAATGATTGTGTATTCATGGATCATAAAAAATAATATCATCCTTATCATAGCTGGAGAGGTCAGGTGAACCACACTTAAGAATGTTTCTCACGTATATCTTCAAGAATGCTAATCACTCAACACTGATTAAACTCAAAGAAGCTGCCCACTTTGGAAAAATAATATATCCTGAGAAGCTTTAAATATGCGTGCAAAATAGTTGCACAAAGATGAACCATAGATCACTGGAGATGAGACAAACCATTGTCTGTATGGTTTTGACTTCTTGGCATGTCTATCCTATACAAATCTCACATGAATGTATTTATAAATTTTTCAGGTTGTATGAGTCAAAACTGAAAAATTAGAAAAGGCCAAAGCAAAAGATTCAAATGATGCTTGCATTTAGTTATTTATTACCTGATCATGCATTACTTATTTTTTTAGGTGAAGTTTTGCAAAACAATGGCAAGTGGCAAGTGCTAAGTCCTGCACTTGGGCTGCAGTGACCCCATTCAAAGCTATAGGTTTGGGGAGGAGTGGCTGGAAAACTGCTCAGCAGAAAAGGACCTGGGGGTGCTGATTGACAGCTGGCTGAACATGAGCCAGCATTGTGTCCAGGTGTCCAAAAAGGCCAATGGTATCCTGACTTGAACTAGGAATGCTGTAGTCAGCAAGACTGGAGAAGTGATAGTCCCACTGTACTTGGTACTGGTGAGGCCAGACTTTGAGTATTGTGTTCCGTTTTGGGCACTGCAGTACAAGAAGGACATTGATGTTCTAGAGAGGGTGCAGAGAAGGGCAACAAAGCTGGTGAAGGGTCTTGAGGGTAAGTCTTATGGGCAACAGCTGAGGGAACTGGGGTTGTTTAGCCTGAAGAAGAGGAGGTTCAGGGGAGACCTTATCCTCTACAACTGGGTGATCCTTGTGGTCCCTTCCAACCCTGACAGATTCTGATCTGTTTTAGCAGAGGACTTTAGAGCCCTAATGGCTCAATGGTTGGACTTGATGATCTTGGAGGTCCCTTCCAACCTAAATGATTCTATGATTCTAACTACCTGAAGGGAGGTTGTAGAGAGGTGAGTGTTGGCCTCTTCTTACCTGCTGCAACTGCCAGGACAAGAGGAAATGGTATTAAGTTACACCAGGGGTCATTTAGGTTAGACGTTAGGAAAAACTTCTTCACTGAAAAGGTTATCAAGGGCTAGAACAGGCTTCCCAATGAAGTGGCTGAGTCACCATCCCTGGATGTATTTAAAAGCTGTCTAGATGGGGTGCTCAGGGATATGGTATAGAAATGGCCTGGTAGAGTTAGTTAATGGTTGGCCTCGATGATCTTAAAGGTTCTTTCCAACAATAGTGATTCTGTGATAAGGGCTTCACTTTATTTCAGTGAGACGATGAGAAACCCCTAATCCACATGTGAAATAGTATTCTGTAAATGCTCTTAACCCTGAACCTTTTGCATACTGCTCCCCAAGACTGTCTTTCAACCAAGTGACACTGTATAGCATATTTCAAGGTAGACCCTGAGGGCACAAGTAAATCTGATTAGTTGTGACCAGCCCCACCTAGCTCCCACACTCACAAGCCCAGGAGCCCCATTTCTGCTCATGGACATCTGGAACATATGCTGTGGTTTTGTCTCCATCCCTGTCTCCTGCTGCTCCTCGCTGGGTTCTCTGGCTCTAGTTTATGGTTTACTGTTGATGGATCCTATTGCCAGCACCAAGCTCTGCCTGCCATGCTCAGATGTTGTGGGATGGGTCCACACTGCTAAGGGCACAGTCTGTGCTGGGGTTACCCTCAGCTTGCTTTCCCTTGGTGAGCAGTGAGGTTTCACTGCTCCCTGATACCCAGGTGTCTAAAAGTAAATAGGATTTTTTAATTTCTTTTTAAATTTCAACAGTAGCAAGTACTAACATCATAAAGATTGGCAGAAATAAGGTTGAACTGGTAACTCATGCCTTTACTGAAGTATTCGTTCTTAGCTCCTCAGTTTGGATACTTCCCATAGCATTTACTACCTTGAAAAATATCACAAAAATAATATAGAAGATCTTCTGGCTTCAGTCAATTAAAGGCTAAAAGAATATTTCCACTAATTTGAATGAATTTATAAGTATGTTAATTTTCCAACTTAAAATTTTAAGACTTTTGTAACAGACGAGACTGTTTCTTA